>NC_063046.1:34239017-34539017 GCF_018812025.1 Megalobrama amblycephala
AAAGAGGACGTTCCACTCCTGACTGGCACACTTCATAGAGTAACACCTCGATTCAAGAATGTACTATCCATGATAGTCAGCCCAGAGCAGGCTCAGGTGCTGGAACAGGAGATATAGAGTGTATCCCTCTTCTTGAGAGAGATTCTGGGTTTTACAGCCAGTACTTCATAGTTCCCAAGAGGGATGGGTGTTGCATCCTATCCCAGATCTCCGGCAGTAAAACTGTACTCTGATGTATTACAGGTTCAAGATGTTGACCATCCAGCCTTATTGTGACTCAAATCAGATCTGAGATTTTGAGGTTTGTTAGATCTAAAGGACATGACCTTCCATCCATCTCTCCTCAACACAGGAAGTTCTTCAGATTCGTTTTCAGGGGCGACATGTACAATATCGGGTTATTTCTTTTGGACTAGCATTGTCACTCTGTACCTTTAAAAAGTGCATAACTGCAGCTTTGGCTCCGTTGCAACAACAGGGCATCAGTACACTCAACTACACAGACAGCTGGCTGATTTTAACGGAGGAGATGACAGTTCAGCATCGAGATCAGTATTGCCAAGTCCATGGTTTTCCCGTGGAATTGGGCTACTTTAACACTGTTGCCATGGGTTGTTTTTCATGTATGTGAGTTGAAGCAACCCCAAATAACATGATATTTAGCCCCTGGAATGTGAATTTTACCATGGGAACCCCACCAGAAAAGTGGATTTTACCCCTCAGAACCAACCAGGGGACCCACCTGAAACGCGATTGGGCTAGTTTTGTTATGAAAACCTGGCAACCCTGATTGAGATGTCATCCTCTCCCACAAGCGTTGCTTGGGGTTAAGACTGAATTTCAAGAAGAGCTGGCTTTCTTCACTATAGAAGTCCACTTTTCTAGGAGTAGTTTGGGACTCGATTACTATGCAAGTGTTTCCTGCTCGTATCAAGGCAGGATCAAACTAGGCTAAACTCCCACCGTGAAACAGTTACAGAGACTGTTGGGACTCATGGCAGCTGCATCCAACATTATTCCTTTTGGAACTTCTGTACATGAGACCATTGCAGTTGACTGGATGGCTCCCCTGGGAGATTCAAATCAGGAGAGACATTCAGTCAACTGAAAGTGGAAACTGTTGGTCTGGCCCCTAAGGGGAACCAACCTCTGAACTCTGGTCTCTCAATCAAAGTTGTTGAGACCATCCTGAACTCTAGAGCTCCCTCCACACAAAACA
Organism: Megalobrama amblycephala; assembly: GCF_018812025.1. Classification (NCBI taxonomy): domain Eukaryota; kingdom Metazoa; phylum Chordata; class Actinopteri; order Cypriniformes; family Xenocyprididae; genus Megalobrama; species Megalobrama amblycephala. The sequence goes on from NC_063046.1 coordinate 34,240,237, forward strand.
TTATGCCGTGAAGTGGAGAGTCTTCACTTCATAGTGAAGAGAACATTAGTTGGACCCAGTTAACTGCCTGGTTGGTTCAGTGCTGGAGTTCCTTCAGGATATTTTTCTGCTGGTCTGTCCCCATCCACGTTTAAGGTCTACATGGTGGCCATAACTGCTTACCACACAGCATTAAGAGATGGGTCTATGGGTAGACAACATCTCATAACTCATTTCCTTCATGGCACCCTGAGGTTAAAGATGGCTACGCATTGTAAGAGGCCTGGCTTTGGCTAAGATCCTACCCATTTTATTGGTCAGGTCAACCCTTAGGGGTGTGACTTCTCCCAGAGCTTAAATCCAGCACGCAATGCTCCTCCCCCTTTCTCTTACTTCTCCAACAACACAGCGACTGACTTTGGGCCTGGGCCTGCCCTGCCCCAACCATGTGCTTGATTAGGAGAGGGAGAACTCCTTCCCCACAAAGAGACAAATTAACAGCTCAAGTTGTATCATATGTCTTCAACCAATGCAGAAGATATTGGTTACAACTCCGGACCAAATCATCAAGAAATTCTCCTTGTAGTATCATACATTTGAACACTAAACAGCGATTTAGTATTAATTTGTAATTTGCAAACCACCTGTGTCAGCTAAGGTGCTTTATTACTGAGGAAACTGATGATTCTTTTCCAGATTGTCTTTGACTTTTTCCCATAGCTCCATTTCTGGTCCCACTTCCGGTTCAACTCTATCATTGTTTATTTTTACCTACATATGTGTGTGACCTGCGTGTATGTTATGTGTTTGTTAGTTTAGTTATGTGTGTGAGTTAGTTAATAAAGTTTGTGCACAATACATGTTTGGTTCTGACTACGTCAGCTAATAAATTGCCTCTTAAATGATTTAGATCTTGACTACATGCTCTGAGTAGTACTGTATAATAAGAATGTTGTTTTCCATAACCTGGAAATGAACATTTCTTAGAATTAATAAACAATTAACACTGAGTGTTCACTGGACGAACAGGTTAATTGATTGTAATATTACTTTTAATGTAGCTACATCAAGTTAATCTGATTAACTGATTTACATATTCATAATTAATCATAATTAATAATTATAATGAGTTATGAATGATTATTAATATTCCCCCTTTGAGTTAATTCGCTACAACTTGCAGGCTTTTAATCCTCTTCCATTTGTGTTGGTGGACCAAGAGAAGCTAAACTTGCTTTGCCCTGTTAAGGCCCTTGAGAGTTATGTCCAGCAGACTGCTCAGTGGCGTAAGATGGAACAACTGCTGGTATGCTTTGGGTCACCCAGATGGGGTTTCCCAGCTTCTAAGCAGACATTAAGAAAGTGGAAATTGGAAGCTACGTAGCTATCTCTACGGCCTACGAGGTATGTGACCTTCCTTTGCCTCTGGCTGTGAGGGCCCACTCCACCAGAAGTATAGCAGCATCTAAGGCTCTTCTGTCAGGAGTTTTTTTTTTTTTTTTCCCAAGAAGTATGTGATGTGGCGGGATGGTCTTCTCCACACACATTTGTTATACTCTGGATTTGGACTATACTCCACAGTCTCAAGTGCTTTCATACTAAGCTGTGCTCATGTGATTCACAATAGGACAGGCATTTTATCAGTATGGCCCAGCTGGCATTCCATTCCCAAAGCATAATCACTTGGACCCAGTGTAGAGCTCCTTTGAAAGTGATTGTCTTAGGTTACAACTGTAACCATAGTTCCGTGAAAAGGGAATGAGAACTTACAGGACTTGGATGGGAGACGCTCTTTGGACACAATTGCATCTCAACAGCGCACTCCACCGGGGGGATCGCACCTTGGCTGCCCCACCATCGAGGGTAATGAGGGGGGAGGAGGTACTAGACCATTTTCGGGCAGAGAAAGGTTCCATCCATGATCTAGTAACCTCCTCATGCACTTCTGGGAAGAATGGCATTGGGGAAGGGGCTGAAAACCAGCCCAGGCTGCCCTGAGATTGCAATCGTCCAACCTTGAGGGTTCAGGACATGGTGGAGGTCTCCACTCGAGTCCAACCCTTTTGGCAGCCTGGGAAATCATAGCCATCAGTTCTGGGTCAGGCTCGGGCAATGCTACTCTCCCCTAAGGGAGTAACGCAGCTGAGTTTTCATCCCCAGAAGACTCCAGCTCATCCTCCGATGCCGCAATCGACATCTGATCGTCTGGGGGAGCCCCAAATGAAATGGCTGGTCCCCCATGAGAAGGACCAATGCACTCAACCAGAAGCTCCACAACTTGCGGACTCGGAAGGTTAGCCCCCATTGTGATCCTCAGGTCACGTTGGCTATTCACAGAAATAGCCCTCTTCTGATGCCAAGGATCTAGATCAGGGCATAGGTAAGGGGACTCCACCTCTTTTGAGGTATTGGAGTCTCGACCACAACATCGTGATGGTCATCTTCCTGCAGTGGGTGCATGACTCATCCACGAAAGCAACCTCAGCGTGTTTGATGCCCAGATGTGACTCGACCGATTTGGCTGATCGTTACATATGGTGGCCCGTACGGGGAACGTTTAAGATTTTTAAAACTGTGTTGAGAAAGTGGTAAAAGATGCCGACTCATTTTGGTAATGCTGCTCCTTTTAAAACACCTGCTAATTTTAATGATGAACGGATTTTACACCAGTGTGACTGTGAACAGCTTCGTAATGAAGTACTTTCTCTTAAAAACCTTGTTTTAAAACTGGAGAAGGATTTTAAAGACTCTGTTGAAAGTCAGTTGAACCGTGAAATGTGTTTTAGAGAGGCTGTGGATGTAAGATTCAATAGGATGGAGGAATATGTGAAAGAGGCTATGGCAGCATTAGAAAAAGAGGTTGTTGAGTGCTTTCGGAGGAGAGACAAACAGTGGGCAAAACAACTGAAGGAAAAGAAACTTCCGGAAGCCACTGTCCCAACTCCTACAGAGACTTCCAACCCTGTGCCTTCCACCATCTACACCTCTTCACCTCCCACTGACTGCTCCACCATCTCAACACTTTCACAGAAGGACAGCACAACAGAGCAAGGAATTAGCTGCACCAAGACATCATCAGGGCCAGATGTCAGCTACATCTTTTCTGTTCTACCCTTCTCCAGTGAGGAAGCCAACAGCACACAACAGGATGACTACACACTCGCCATCATCTCTTCCACACCCCAGACCGACAGGATCACAGTGATCAACCACCAGGGCTTGCTGTACCGACAGATCCAGTGCAAGGGCGGCCAGTACCGACTACAGCTTGTCGTCCCAAAGGCCTTGATCGAACGAACGCTACGGAGCCTCCACGAAAGGACAACGGAGAGACATCATGGTCGGCTGAAAACTCTTCTCAGCGTCCTGGAGGTCGCCTGGTGGCCAACAGTCCGTCACCCTGCATCGTCATCGTCATCATCATCATCATCATCATCATCACCAACCATCAAGCAAGGAAGGAGGAATGCTCGAGGGGAGAGGCGTGCTGGCAAAGCTGGGTACAGTATGCACCAGGGAGGAACTGCGCAACCTACCCAAGGTTACCCAGGCTGGTACCGACTTCCTCCACTCTGTAATGGTTCCCCAGTTCCTTCCAGCCAACTAGTGCCTGCATGGGAGTGCCTAGTTTTAGCTAATTTATTTCAAAGACATTTTAAGTTACACTTTAAAGAGGATACCCATTTTATTGACTATGGTTGACAGTACTCTTAACAGACTAGTTTCTTCCCCGTGTTGACATAGGCTAAGGGGGGGGGGACTATGTGACACTGTCACACAAAATGTTTTACCGCTCTATTTATTACAATGATTTTATGTATAATGGAGTTTTAATTGGTTTACATGTGTTTTAGTCCATTTTATTCCTCTTAACATTTTAAGTGTGTATGTCTTTAAGAGATGAATGGTTGGCCTGTCATGTGACCAGTCACATGACAGGAAGCAGGAAAAATATCTGTATAAAGAGAGCAGCATGGCAACAAACAGAGACTCACCAACAGTCAACAACACAACTGGATTGCGGAGTTTCCATTTTGCGGACTTACCTCTCCAGTCACAACTTTTGGATTATCACTACTTGGACATTTGTATATACACTGGTGGACACTCACATTGGGACTTTTATCAGCACACTAGGATTCTTGGACTGTTTTAGGGTATGGTACTTGGGACTGTATGCTTTTAATAGACTGAGTTTTCCTGGTTTTATTGTGTTGTTTTAAAGTTCCTGTGAATATTGTAAATACACAATTCTTATTTAAACTTATCACTGTTTTATGTCTCATTCTTTTAACCACTAGCAAACTCACACAGTAAAATCTGACCCCATTTTAAATCTTGTGACTCGACCGATTTGGCTGATCGTTACACAGACATAAGAGGCAACAATCATGACTGTCATCCGGCATCAGGTAACGAATGGATCCAGAAACACATGGGTGGAATGACGTCTTTAAAAAGACGCAACGTCACACCCGTGTTTTGCACTTTTAAGGAAAAAAAAAGCTCTTTTAAGTGCTGAAGCGCACAGGGAAAATGGACGCCGCACAACTAGCAGGGAATACTGCACAAAGCTCTTTTAGGCTGTATTAACACTCTGAGGTCTGAGGTATCACCGGCGATACCACTGCGGTTTTTTTCTTACCAGTGTGAAAGAAACTCAAAATACTCCGTCAATGTTGCACATACAATTAAGAGTTATACAACATTTTAATCTGTTGAATATCTTCTTTTATTTGTGTACACTCAGAGTAAAAACAAAATGTTGTGCTTTTTGCAAAATAAAGAAAACTAACATGATGCGTGATCTCTCGTCTCCCTCTGAATGAAGTCCAATCTGATAGTTCTCAGAAAATGAACTGTAACTTAGTGAATACTTATCACAAAAAATTGGACTTATGTCTAAAAAAAATGTTGAAATGTCAGGTTTTAAATCGTGTAAGTCAAATCGAAAACAAAAATGTTCTGTTTATGTAATCTGTATGAAAAGATAGCTATGTCAGAAGTCTGTGATTCAGCTCATTATCCAGTAATGTGGCCACGCCCACAGAGCCAGCGCTATTCAGAGGCAAATTCTGAGTCAATACATGCATACATCGTCTCAATCGTGTATTTATTGTCTTTAAAAGTGTTTTGAATAGCCATAGTTAGCGATCTCTTGAAGCCTCTGTTAGTTCAGTTCCTGGAGAGTCACATGACCTGTTCTTCTTTAGATTAATTTGTGGACTAAAGGTGCACAGAGTGCCCTCCGGCTGCAAGTATGAATTGATAACACAGTATCCAGCGCTCACAGTGATGACAATAAATATTGAATAAATATTACTCCTCTGTATAGAAAATTGACAAACATATGAGAATCCATCAATATTTCTCCAAATGTGCATGCTTTTAAGCTAAAAGCCTATATGAAATGCCATAGAGGTAAAATAGTTGTTCAGACACTTTGCATCACAGAAATACATTATATTTTAAAGAATATAATAGAATACCATTATTTTAAATTGTAATAATATTTCACAGTATTGCTGTTTTTTCTGTATGTTTGATATACACCATGATGAGCTTGAGACATGATCACAGAGGGTTTTTTCACAGCCTACTTGACTGAAAGAGCTCATTATTTATGCAGATCATTACAACTCATTATGCAAATCTTTTGTCTTCTCAGGTGTAAATGACCCATTATTCATGATGATTCATGCCTCCACGCATACTGTGTTTCTTGACCAAAGATGTTTTAGAAAATTTAAATCTCTCTATTATTTTATATGAAGGAGTAGGTAGGATAATTTTTACATCATTCTGAAGCAAAAACTCTAGTCTACAACCTCCAATACCCAGAAGTCTTGTGAACACATATATAATAGTTTCAGTTATTTATTTTTTTTTTTTTTTTCAATAGCCACGCTTAAATGTTATTCCTTCAAAAATATAAACATGTACATACATGTTTCTTAAATATTATTGTAGCCTAGTTTGTGCTGAATACAGTGTAATGACACTTTTTCCATTAATATGTTTATGAACAACTGAAAAAAGCACAAATGTCAGGGCATGTCAAAACTTCTACAGGCCCCAAATCAGCCTCAGACTCCAGAGGGTTAAACAGTAGGAAATCTGCTCTGAAAGATTGCGACCACCTCTGCAGCGCCATCACACTAACACCGGAAATGAAGAGGCTTCTTCCCGAAGAACACTCGCAGACACTCGTAGAACACTTTTGACGTGATAGATAGAGCAGAACAGTTGGACCGCTCGGCTCCAAAGCGAAAAGCTTAATGTGCATTGCTCCCACTTCTGCCTTTATACCCACACTGTGGGGCGGAGCACGCAATGCAAATCTCGCACGGCAATGTGCATTGGCTCATTTAGTTAAGGTCGAACGTGACTGACTGAAAGGGAACCATGGTTACAGTCATAACCTGAGATGTTTTCAACATTGATCATAATAAGACATTCTTCAGCACCAAATCAGCATATTAGAATGATTTCTGAAGGATCACGTGATACTGAAGACTGGAGTAATGGCTTTTGAATATTCAGCTTTGCCATCACAGGAATAAAATACATTTTAAAATATATTCAAATAGAAAATGTTTATTTGAAATTGTAATACTTCACAATATTACTGTTTTTACTGTATTTTTGATTCGATAAATGCAAAATCATTTCAAATACATTAAAAATCATTATTATTCCAAACTTTTGACCAGTAGTGTACTGTATATTTATGCTTTTCAAGAGCTTTCGTCCTGATCATAAAACTTTACCAAATCCTGAGGTTTTTACTACTGAAACACTCCACAGTCTTGAGCCTGTAACTACTCCTTCTGGCTGCTAAGAGTATATTTATCCTTTAATGACCATTTAAAACTAGCCATGTGTTATGAATAAATAATTTGCAAGCAACACACACACATATATGTATGTATGTGTTGATATTCCATTATATTATAATAGATGTTTTGCCAGGGCATGATTCTTTTAGAAGGGCCCTTAAAATTAAAAGGAAATTATAGTGTTACCTTTAAATTAAGCTTACATATACATGTAGTGGCCTCTGAAGCAAACACTCTGAAGCTGCAATTGTAAAAGATCATCATTATTCAAAGGCCAATCAATTATAGATTCAGATGACTCTCTTTTCAAAGCCAATTTGTGAAATAACCACATGAATCTTGTTGGATATTTTGTAAATGAAAATTAATGAATAAAAACATGAAGGTTTCCTGTGCTTCTGAAACATTTTAACTCTGCATGATTCTCAGTCATGTTCGTGCATATTTCTTAATCTAAAGTTTGACAGTGATGTTCATATTTTCTCATTTGAGGAATCTCTAGGCAACATTGAATTGAGTAATTTTCAGTCGTCAATTTTGATAAAAGAAACTGACAGAAGCAGCAATACATGTTTATCAATCCAATAAGGCATTGACAATGTCAGTCAATCATATCAGTAAGCATACACGCCAACCTATTAATACAACTTGATTTGATGTGTCTGCATTCAGACAAATGATAGAAAGAAAAACAAACAAGGACAGAGTGAGAAAGGTAGAGTGTCTACTTTTTTGGTGCAAAAGTAAAGTTTTTGACAGAAGGTCATACTGCTATTGAAAATATTTCGATTTTTCCCAGTTGCTCATATTTTGCCTCTAAATGTTTTATTCACTTATGGCACAAGGTTTAGGACTCTGTGCAACAGACCAAATACCAAATGTAATGATCAGCAGGCAAAGTTGAGGGCAGGTTCCCCTCATCACAACAGAAGTTCCTTTCATCTGCAGTGATGAAAAGGACAGGTCTCTAAAACGCACACCTTCAAAAGAAGTTCCACAAACAAGAAACTAAGTGGGCTGGGAGATAGGCCTGCAAAGACAAGTGCCAGGTACCATTTGTGGAAGGACAGAATGATGACATTAGAATGTCATTGATCACAGACTGATCCCATCACCATTTGCCCATTGTTTACCCCAGTCCCTCAGTCCTGAGACCAAGGTGTGAATGACCACAGACTACCAGACTCACCAAACCAGTTTTGCCATTTGGCTTGCAGCCACAAAGGATGGATTTTCTATACAAAATGCTATGCAAATGAACCTCATGCCAGGGGCGTTAAGAATCTGAAGCGTGTGCACAAAGATGCCTCAGACAGCGCATCCCGATACATACACATACAGAATTACAGTATTTCAAAAATTCTGTCTTGGCGGGTATTTACGCAAACATTATCTGTTATGTCTTAAGTGAACTTTTGGTTGTTTGTCTGTCTGTTTAATTAATGTTAATCAAACAATTCTGGTATCATGGGGAAAAAGTTGAATATATATTTTTCCTATAGATATTTGGTTTTGTTATTACCAAGGATTTTAAGGCGTGGTTTGCTAGGTGATTTTGTTTTGGAATCTTGGAACCAGAAAACTTTAACTAAATTTTTCTCAGAATTGACTTTGCTGACTCTATCAACTTCAAACAGGTGTAGCTCAGTCAGTTTTTTGTTTGATTCCAACAAATCATACTTCATTACAACACAAGGTTTTTTAATAGAGAATGTGAAAATAACAATAACTCATTTTTGAAAATTTGTTTATTTCGACTTATTTTGCCAGCATGGGTCACATGTGATTATGTAATTTGCATTAGATTTTGCATAGCTGAGTTTGTCAGTTTATAACAAATAATATATTGATTTACTTGTTGAAATCAGAATAAGGTTTACCTTATTACTTCCAGAGGAGCTACAGATTATCTTTCCATAAGATAACTTGTAACTGTCATAGTAACATCCAACACAGTCACTTGCATTTATCAGTCTTTCTGCACTTTATCCATTCAGAAGTTGTTAATAACTCTTGTCTATCCTTTTGTTAATAAAATCATTTTATTACATTTGGCTTCACTTCCTTGTGTTGACAATACAGTAAGAGGCCCTACAAGTTAGCATTACCTCACAAATCCTTCAGATTGGTCAGATGACAAACTTCCTAAAATTTATCATTCTAATTCTGTCAAATAATTGTCATGATTGTTCTTTACTATCAATGTGAAATTACTTGGCTGATGCCCCATAATATAAGGAATCATCTGACACTCTCACACTCAGACGTGTGACCAAAAACTCAATTTTAATATTAATACTAAATATTAATATTAATATTTAAGACCATAAATCACTTATAAACATTTATAGTGTTTTTATATATATATATACACACATATACACACACACACACACACACACATATATATATATATATATATATATATATATATATATATATATATATATATACACACACACACACAATGCATTTGTTCAGTTTAATAAGCACCTTTTGTTATCCAGTTTGTTATTTCACTTTGCTCAATGTAGACTATGATGCACACATTCTGATTGAAAACATTTATCATCACAGAACTCAATAATTATATAGGCTGTGTGTGTTTTAGATACATAAAGGTATATTAGATTTTTTTAGACAGTTCATGTGCCACAGTTTGAGAACTACTGGCCAAAAATAAACCTTCAACGTGGTAAAGTGAAATAATTGTTTGTTTGCTTTTTCAATACAAGGACACAAAACTGTACAACGGCACCTTAGTTCAAGGCTAAGACCAGCATGCTGAAAGATAGCCCCTTATTTCTCATTTAAGAAAAAAATAAAAATAAAAAAAATCTACGACAGTTCTGTGGTTTCAACACATGTGGCACAGTGAAATGATTCTTAAGCTGCAGTTTGATCTTGTTGGAGGTCCCTCTATCAGCTGCTGTCCACATTGAGATTGTCACCATACCTACTTGACTACTAGAAACCCTTGGAAACCTGGAGCTCAGCACTAGTGTTCACTTGGTAACCATCGCCATAGAGACAGAATCTAAAAGAGAAGAGATTGCTTTTGTCATGTTAAGCACTTTCTAATTTCATTGTTGAGGTTTTAAGTCTATTAACTACTAATATATCATGTTATTATTTTTAATCATTTTTTTATTACTTTTAATATATTGTGTATTTATTATTGTAAGAATGTTAATGCTCTATAACATGATATGCCATTAGTCCAGCTTTATATTGTCTTTAAATACTATTCATTTAATATTTAACCCTTGTGCGTCAATTGAAAAAAAAGTTCATAAAAGGTCATACAAATTTAAAGCTTGGGAAGACAGACTTAAGTTTGGTTTAATTTTCAAAATAGACCCTTGGCAGAATCTTGTTGAAGTAAAAAAAAAAGTTTAAAAGTGGAGGGAAAAAAATGTTATAGAGGTTTAAATTTATGAAAATGATTTACGAACAATATTTTATATAAAATATATATTTTATGAAACATGTTGAACTCTAAAACTGCTAGAAATCAAACTGCTAGAAATCAAAGCCATGAATTTAAACAAATTTGAGGTTGATATTTAAAAAAAAATTAGCTTTTAGTAAGATTTTGTTTGGGCACAGTACCACATTTTCCCCATTAGATGCCAGCAAAGCTCCACTGGTACACACAGTGGTTAGAGTTGTGATTTGTGGTTTTTCTCTCTCAAATATTACAAGCATACACTCATATACACTCGCAAAGGATGAAATATCGATATCGTGTTAATTTAGGGTGTGACAATATACCGGTATTGGCGATAACTACAATATTTAAAATAAATAGGACGCTTATGATATCACGTAAATACTCCAGCGCCAGTATCTGGTTGTCCTCTCGGGTGGCAGTATTGCACCTTAACGCTGACACCTGTCAAATAAGAATCAGTTATTCGTTCGAGCGGGAGACCGAGAGGCTCTGTCCACACTCGAAAAAAGTAAGCTCGACAGTATACTGGGAGTTTTTTTCGGCTTCCAAGAAAACAGCTCAATCTGCAGAATTTGCATAGCTACAGTCAGTGCAGAGGGTGGCAACACCACCAACCTTTTTACCCACCTCCGTGTCCATCACCCTGCATATTACGCCATTTTACAGAGAGTAATGTTGCGTTCAAGGCAGGTTTTTGAGCCCGTAAGTCACAACCTCAAATCACGACTCACGACTTTGTAGCATTCCAGGCAAGTCACGCCAAACTGACTGACCCTGCAACCCAATATGCATACTATCCACCCTATCCGCCCTAAATAGTATTGAATATTACTAGTGTCACATACTATTTAGGATGAATAGTAAGCACATTGAGACGTAGGCTGAGTATAAACAAACCAACATGGCGGAGTGTACGGGGCTTATGCTCATTTACAATTATTTCTATCGCCAAAGGTGCTTTCTTATTGCTTATTTGAGGGAAACGGAGGAGGAAAATGGAGAGAAGCTGTTATCCGCTTGTTAAGTCGTGACGTAAGGAAGGCCGTTTCCGGGTCCAAGCCTCGACTCGTTTCACTTAAGAATGCCATCGACGGCCGTTTATGAGGGGGGGGGGCTAAATATCAGATTGACAAGGCCAGAAGTACAGCTGAAGACCTGCTGAAGAGGTTATGAGCTATGGGCTTTCAGCAGATGATAAGAAACATACATTTTCATTAGAGAAAGGATGATTGCAGGTGGACAATGTATTGAAGTAAAGAGCTATAGCTTGCAGAGCCAAGCAACATAAAGGAGAGCAGGGTTCTGCTAGAACAAGTATAATGGTAAGAGGCTCATTTTCAGATTCTCAGATGAAAAATAACTCTACATTAAGAAGGGCCAATGGATGTTTTGCTCCACTGGTCTAATAATGTGCTTGGCAAAAGCAACAGGGATTCAGGTTTCAAGGACTGGAGCTTTATTCAGCTACATTGCTGAATACTAGCTGTTTTTGTTTACTGGTATTATTGTTGGCATTGTCATGTCAAAAAGCAGATAATGTCAATATCACATGTACTTCTGCTCTCTCATGTGAACAAACAATATACCAGAAGCATCAAACGTTAAGATTTGCCAAACGTTTGGACACATTTGACTGAATTTCATGATCCTAAATACCTTATTGCCTTATATTTTCAAAGCTGAAGTCTGAAATTTCGGTACCAGCAACATAGTTTTGATTGTGCCACAGTGTACTTAATTGCAGTGTAAAGTAATTTCATTGTTACATTAACTAATTTAATTACTTAATACTACTATAATGGATAAGTTGGACCAGAGAGTGAGTGACACAAAGTCAACAAAAGCAGAAACTCCCACGCTGCATCTTGTCAAGAGGGGTTGAGAGAGTGTAAACAGAGAGTGTAGAGATGTAAACTTTGAAGCTCAAATAAATTGGTTTGATGAACATTTTTAGTCATTACATGATTCTCACACTTCCATTTGTGTTGTATTATTCTTGTAACTTTACTATTAGAGAGAAAGAAGAAAGAGGGTCCTTTTAACACTTTTGCTCTTTGTCTCATTCTCTTTCACTCTCTCTCTCTCTCTTTCCATTAGGCATAATTACTTGGGACTTGATATTCAATTTTCAGAAAATATTAATTAATCAGACTGCCCATAGTGCTACATTAAGAATAACAGTAATAAAGGACTATTAAAACTCTGAATGCAGCTTAATAAGGGGAACTGTGTTGTGTTTTATTTCAAGTGCCCTTGTGTTATTAGTTGCACTATTTTTGTAGGACAAATCACCATGAGATCAATCTGAGGTCTGTAGAGCTAGCAAAAAAAAAAAAAAAAAAAAAAAAAAAAAAAAACTTTCTAACTGTTTTCTTATATAGTGTTTTCTTATAATGTCAGGCCAATGTGGAAAACAAATATATATTTATGGACTAAATAAATAATTCAGAACCATTTGTAATATGCCTGTAAATATTATAATCAAGCTTTTATCTTGGTGTTATAGTTTAGATGTCATCTATAAATGCTTTGGCAACACAATTATGTGTATTAAGCTAATTAAAGCTTCATGAATTGAAGTGACCTGAACTGAGATCAGTTACACTGATCATAACTGAAAGGGTGAAGGAGACATTTTTTTTCCATTCTTTAATCTGTAAAACTAATGCTGCTTTACTAGTTGTACATTTAATTAAATTATTTCCCAATTCAAATCATCAACACGTATATGTAGTCCATTAAAACAGGACAAAATCATTTGAGTTTTAGTATCAGCAAGTACAGGCCAAAACAAATTCCCCAGAGCAAGCTGGAATGATTTTAATAGCCTAAACCTGTACTGCAGCATTACCTATAGAGACACTCATGGGAAAAATAACTCCCCTCTTCCCAGAGTTCACTGTTAACGTGGGTGAAATGTATTTTCCCAAAGCATGCAAGTCTAATTAGTTTAATCTCTCCTCTATCATACTCTCTCCAACATTACCATAAATTACCCTTACAAATTATGCACACTTGTTATGGGAGCAGGGTGGGATCCCTTTGAGATATAATGATGTATGTATTTCACGTTCATTTCAAATAAATGTATGCTTAATCACACACAAGACAAAATTACTTGATTTGTAGGATTAGAGATTTCTTTCTCGCATGATTAAAATTGAAATAAAGAGATATTTGTTTTTACTGAAGAAAGACAGACAGTATACAACACGTTTATGAGGATTTTGTTAGCAAATGACTTGCTCTGCCATGCCTATAGTCACTAGCGCCCCCTACTGCTCATCTCCAGCTGCCCCGTGTTCATGCACATAAATAAAGAGAGACCTAAAGCCTGTGTGTAAAAAAAAAAAAAAAGAAAAAAGAGATCTAAGGATTAACAGAGACTAAGCATATGTTTGCACACTTATTCATCCATGCTACGTTATATATGTACGTGTGTACATACATGTGATTCCAGGTCAGGAGTCCTCCTGGCCTACAGCGTGGGAGACATGCTGACTGAATTGGCCATTCAAGTGTTTCTATATAATTGCCACCATTTAAGACACCACTGAGACTCATAATAGATACGATTTATCCCATTGACTTTCCCCTGCCTGTCTCTGTTTCTCACTGTGCTCCAAACCCCTAAGTCCCACTTCATCCCAACATTTCACTTTTAAAATCAATACAGTTCAAACCCCACTCCATTAGATTACATGAACAGAAAGGACAGGCAGAGGACAGAGGTAGTGAAATAAAGGACAGCTGCCTAACAATGCTATTATTTTGGTATTACTCGCTGCTTAAAATTACAATTATAAAGTTTTCAGTTATTGGTAAGTATTATGGAGGGTTCTGTCATTGATTTAGTAGCAGACATCTGTACAATTCAATTGACTTAATGACTGCTAGTCCAACTGAGACAAATGAACATTTTTTTTTTCAGCTGAAGGCTTTACATTTATCATGCAAAGTCACTTAGATATTGCCTGCTATATATAGCTAACAGTTAAGTCCAGCAAACCATATATATATATATATATATATATATATATATATATATACACACACACACACACACACACACACACACACAAACACACACAGACACGAGATGGCCACCCAGCTAAATATCAGATTGACAAGGCTAGAAGTACAGCTGAAGACCTGCTGAAGAGGTTATGAGACCATTGTACACCATCAAAAACCAGATTAAGACAGCTAAGAACAGAAAACCAACTTAAGCCCTATTTGCACGGGATTAGCATTATCTGGGGATTTTTTTTTTTTTTTTTTTTTTTACAGCAGAAGTATCATTCACATATTCAGAAATGTTTTGATAGATTGATGATCTGTAAATTTCATTTAATAAAGACAAAAGAAAATTATTATTTCACTCTCATATTTACAATTGCATAAATGACTGGAAAAAAAGTAGTTCCTTATCTCTTAGTCACTTCAATGTTCTGTTGAGACTGACACAAAGGGTCAATCTTGGGAGCCTCAAACACCTCTGACGTATTCAGAAAATGAGAATTGGTGAGTGGAATTTGCATGCCAGCCACTCCCCTGGACATACGGGTATAAAAGGAGGCTGGCGTGGACAATTGGTTCCTGGGGTCAGAGCGTAACGCACAGCCATGCTCTGCCCCGGTACCTTTCTTCCTAGAAGTGCATGAGGAGAGCACAAAGTCATGAAAGGCACCTTTTTCTGCCAGAAAACACTTCGCTGGCTCCTCCGCCCTCACCACCCTTAATTGGGGTACTCAGGGGTTCCACAGGTGGAGTGCTCGATTGCGGTGCATTTGTGTCAGCAAAACAACACCTGGAGGACATGTCTGAGACTCCCGTCCAGGGTGTGTAAGATTACCTTGTCTCTGATGGTGAGGGCTTATAAAGTGGCTGATCAGGCCGCCTCTGCTGTGCATGCAATGGCCATCCTGCAAGTCTACCAGGCCAGTGCGCTTTCTCGATGCCCGCATCACCCAAGGTGGCCTATTTGGCGACAGTCGAGGACTAGGCCACCAAGCATATCTTGCCTTACTGTGAGTCCACTTCCACCTTTCCCTGAGGTCTCAAGCCAAGGGCGGTCCCTGTGAAGGCTGCACCAGCCCCAACACCACCTGGGCCAGCAGCTAGACAGGAATCCTTCCACTGTCCTCTGTGGTATTCCTTGACTTCTCGGCATGAATGCACTGGCACACAGCTAGCCCCAGTGTCTGCGCAAGCACGTACTTCCCCCAGTGAGTCTCATTTCACAGACACTGTGCAAGGTCAATGAGGAAGAAGAACAAGTCCTAATGGTTGTGCCATACTGGCCCAACCCGACTTGTTTTTCTGAGCTCACGCTGATGGCGTCGGCCCCTCCATGGCGAATCCTCCTGAGGGCTATCACCAGCGGTAATAGACACAATCACTCAGACAAGAGCCCCCTCTACTAGGCGGCTATATGCCTTGAAGTGGCACCTTTGCACTACATGGTGTTATTCCTAAGGTGAAGACCCATGGAGACATGGCATTGGGTCATTTCTTTCCTTCCCATAAGAAAGCCTTGAGAAGAGAAGCACTTGTCTGCTTCCACAGTTAAGGTGTACATGGCTGCAATAGCAGAAAATCATGAAACTGTGGGAAAGCACATCCTAATTATTAGGTTCCTAAGACGTGTACGGAGGTTAAATCCCCCAAGACCATGCCTCATCCTCTCTTGGGATCTGTCCTTAGTCTTACAGGCCATACAGAGAGATCTGTTCGAGCATTTTGTAGTGAACAGCACATTCTAGGGCCCAGTTTATGGCCGGGCCCCTCTCTGTCCGTAACAGCGGACAAAGGTTTGCTACATTTTGACTGGATCTTGGTGGCCTAACACAAACAAACTGTCCTACGCCATCAGATAAAGATGGAAGGACAACATCCAGACCTCTCTTAGAGGGTAAGAAGAAGACCTCTTGTACCAAGCCTGGGAAGGACAAGGCTTCTCATTGGTCCACAGGCAGTTACTGCCCTTCACCCATCTAAACACTACTTCCTAAGGTTGGCCAGAGACTGCCATAAAAATTCCTTGGGACCTTAGCAGAAATGGGTGAAACAAAGAGAGATCACAAAGATCCATCCGAATCCATTCAAAACTATGTTTGAAAACCTTAGAACTGATGCAAACTACACATCCATTTAATACTTATTCACAGAAATAAGTATTCTCAGTGACAGCCATTTGTAGTGCAACATCTGATACAAATACAGCTGTTAATGTACAATTGAATGACAGTTCAATCTTTTTCCATCATGTTTAGTCTCTATTTGTTTAGAATATTGCCAAAGGTATTCTGGTGGTGGTTTGGAAAGTGAGAAATGCATTGGTAAACTTTAAAGACACTGTAAAGACTTCCAACTTTTTGCTTTATGCAAATGAGTTCCACAGGGGAGAGAAGGGTGGGCCACACTGTGTGTGTCCCCTCTGATGCCAGCAGCCAATCACAGCACTCGAATGGAGAAGCGCCAAAATGCAACCTCTCCTCATCGGAAAGGGATAAAGGTACCCTTTCTACAGACACTCCTCGTTCTGAGTCTGTCCGTCAAAGGGGATAGACATTAACAGACAGACCGTTCTGAGTCCCGGCTTGCGAAGCTGAGACACAACAGATACATCGTTCTGAGTCTGCCCTGCGAAGGGAGAAGACATAACAGATATACCGTTCTGAGCCTCTGGTCCATCCAGAAGAGACAACAACAGATCCCGTGATCTGAGCCTACAGCTTGTGAGGCAGCAACAGAGACGACCACATTCTAAGCCTCTAGCTTGACATCACCGTCATCGGACTCGACCAAGTGGAACGTAAATATCACTTAACCAAACCTCTTTCCAGAGACCTTGGCATTGTTGTATGTTATCAGTATATAATTTCCTAATTTCCATTAGATGTAATAATAACTGATGTTAGTTAATAACAAATAATCTTTCGTTTATTTGTTTGGTGCATAATAAGGTTCTCCACCTTATTATTTTTAGAGAAACAGTTTATCTTTCCATAAGATAACGTAACTCTTCCATAGCCACACCCAACTTAATCACTTGTATTCTATGTAGCTTATGCACTTTATTCCTTTATCATTCATAGTATTCATTTAGTAGCTGTGTTAGTTATTCTTGTTTATCTTTTTGTTAATAAAATTTATTTTATTACACTTGTGTCTTCCTTGTGCTGATAATACAGAAAAGGTTCTACAAGTTAGCAATTTCACCAATCTTTCAGATAAATCAGCTGACCACTTTACATTAATTCTAAATGAGTGAAAGACCCTGACTGGTGCCCTGAACTAGGGAAAGGGGGGGAAGTGGTCATCTGATGTACTCATAACCACACCTCAAGAGACGTATTATCCAAAAATCACAACGTCAGCGGTGACTTGAGTACCAATCCCTATTTTACTTAGCGTCCTTGGATGGACAAAGTAAAAATCACTACAATTTACAGTCAGTTGAGCTCAGTACCTTCTCCATGAAGATGTTGTCCAGGTTAGTTCCCTATGTCTAGCAAACCCAGGATGCCTTTTTCTACCTCCAAAAAACAGAAAAGGGTCATCTATGGCTGAAGTGACCTATTCCCATTGCGAGCAGAAGTCCCCTGAGATAGGGAGACTCTGATTCATTACCCTGGGCATTGGGAAGGTTGCAAGATGGTATGAGTGCACTTGCTACTTAGTATGCAAAAGCCTGCCTGCATCTGCACTGCCAAAACTTGTAACACAATTCAGTTGGTTGTGGCACTTAGTGTAGGGACCCTTAGTGTCAGTCTCGACAAAATAGCAAAGGGACTGAAAGAGAGGGAACGTCTCAGTTACTGTTGTAACCTCCATTCCCTGATGGAGGGAACGAAACGTTGCATCCCTCCTGCTACAACTCTGAACTGCCAGCCTCCTTTTATACCCATATGTTCAGGTGAGTGGCTGGCATGCAATTTCCTCTCGCCAATCAATCAATACATCTTTGATGTTTGAGATTCCCAAGATCAACCCATAGTCTCATTGTTGACATGTCTGGTTCCCACCATCAGGGAATGGAGATTACAACAGTAACTGAGACGTTCAGGACTAATGAAGAATGATTTCAGTTAGGAAGGTAGTAAAACATCTGACAAATCTATTGATGGTACTATTTACTACATGAAAATTATGATTTAATATGCAACAGTTCTTTTCAGACTTTAACTTTTCAGAATTTACCTTTTTTTTCTCTTTTTTTCAGTGCTGAGAGAAACCAGATGAGAACCCCAAATTCCTACCACTTCTTTCTTCATCAACCCCAAAAGTAAACTCTCTAAAACACTGGAAAATTTGTTCTAACTACCCTTTAGTTTGCTGTTCCCCTCCATCTCCATTTGAGTTGCCACATTTTAATTGAAGATCCAGAAAGGTCGTCTGAATAATTCTTGGGTAAGCTTGACCTTTATGTAAAAGTGGAGCCAGATGAAAAAGCTAGCTTGTGTCATGGTCCCCTAATGACATTCATGACTACTGGAATTCATCAAGGAGATCTGTGACTGCTGATTG
Source organism: Megalobrama amblycephala (assembly GCF_018812025.1). NCBI lineage: Eukaryota > Metazoa > Chordata > Actinopteri > Cypriniformes > Xenocyprididae > Megalobrama > Megalobrama amblycephala. The sequence goes on from NC_063046.1 coordinate 34,259,041, forward strand.
GTTGTCTCTGTCGAAGCATGTAGTGAGAGCACCGATGGAGACGAGACGGCGGTACAATATTGACTTCAATATTGACATGGACGTATGGGAAGATTGAGTAATAAAAAGGCAAATACAGTGATAATAAAACTATTTATCACTGAAGAGGTTTGTGTATTATTCATCCATTCTAAATCCTTAAAATCCTTTAAAACACTTTGTGGATAAATCATTGTTTTAGTCGAAGTACACTTTTAAATCATTATGTTTGGTTAACACCTTATTTTACAGTGTCCTTGTTACATATGTTACATGTACTTACTACAGTAATAATGGTATATTATGCATAATTACATGCAACTAACCCTAAACAAAACCCAGTCCCTAACCCTATAATAACTACATTTCAATCATGACAACTCTCGGAGTGGATTAAATTCAACCAGCATTTATTGGCATGGGGTATGAAGTATACATGGCTTCATTTTGGCGTACGAGATCTGCTACGCTGCTGCTGTTGCTGCTGCTACTGCTGCTGCTGCTGCTGCTGTTTCTACTTCCGATTGGCTGATGCCATGGCTTAGAAAGAACCAATCAGCGCTCGGTTAGAGTTTCATGACTGAACTTTGTATTTAGTTCATTAATATTATTCAGTACTTAAATGTACACTCTAAAAAATGCTGGGCTAAAAACAACCATTTCTGGGTTATTTGGCAACCCAGCGCTGGGTTAATATTGGACAGAAAACATGCAGGGTTATTTTTACCCAGCTTGTTTGATTTTATACATTAACCAATTTGCTGGGTTGGTTTTTGACATTGCAGGCTCAGTCAATTTGATATTGAAGGTTTTCATTTTAAATAAAAAAATGCACTCTTAAATCTCTGTTCAATGTCAAATCAGTCTTTTACAATCATAAACCACTCAAAAACATTTAGTAACAGTTTAGGTTGTAACAGGAGCACCAAAAGCAGCCAATGGAAATCTGGGGGAAGATAACAATCTTATATATCCAATTTTAAAAGTTTCAGCTTAACCTTGTGCCGCCCTAGCTCAATAGCGCTCCTAATCAGTGGAATGCATGGCAACTTTGTTACATGACAGCAATGTCGCGTCATGTTTCAGCCCTGGTCGCGCGTTCGTTTGGTGGCTATGAAACTTCAATGGTGGCATTGACGCATCATTTGATTTGAGTATGTCTGGTGTATGGTGCGTTGTAGAAGATTAGCATTCCAAGCAGACTTTAGCTGCAACATACATGCAAACAAAGGCAAAATGTGAGATTACAGACATTTTCCTCTTTGTACAGTGATATTTTGATAGGAATACAATGTAATACAACAAGGGTTACCAAACACATTCCTGGAGCCTCCTCAGCACTGCACATTTTGCATGTCTCCTTTGTCTGACAACCATTTCAGGTATTGGAGTCTGGACTAATGAGCTGATGATCTGAATCAGGTGTGTTTGATTAAGGAGACAAGGAAAACATGCAGTGCTGTGGAGGCTCCAGGAATGTGTTTGGGAATCCCTGTAATACAAACCTTAATTTCAGAACAGAACACAAAATTACAGTTGATAAATGTATCCGGTTTTAACCATTATGGCACAGACTACCCAAAATTGGGTTACACTGACCCTGCTCTGGGTAGGTATTTGAGGGGGTTCATCATTTGTATTGATTGACAGTAAAAATGACCCAGCAGCTAAGTTACACAAAAAAACTACCCACTTTTTTTATTTATTTTAAGTATAATTATTTTTATGTGTTGAATAACATACTATAGCATATTTAAAGTAGTTGATTATAATTTTAACAGTGGTTGTCACGGAAGGCAGGCACAGAGAAAGCAGAGGCTCTGATCCAGGGCAGTAGTCAGGGTACTGATCAGGGAGTCGCCATTTTAATGGCTGTTTCAATCGCAAAATCCTTCCAGTGCCTGAAACTTTCATTCCCTAAAATGTCCCACAATGCACTGTGAAAACCAGGGAGCATTGATGCTCACTATGTTCCCCTAACGGAAATCACTTGAGCCAACATTTTTTATTTTATTTTTTTTTAAATACAAACCATTATGTCAGCATAGATGTACATCGAGACAGGCAGTGAACATAATCTAGCTAACATTCATAATTTATTTACAGTTGAAATGTCACACATATATGTAACAAGTAAAGCATTTATCATACTTTAAATAACATTAACTAATAATATAATAAAGATATCAGTTCTGCTGTTGTTAATAAACACCAGTAGTGATGTTGTACAATGAAGAGGTTGTCATGTCGCTGGAAATAGTGACATGAATTCGTGTACATCTCGACCTATAGGAAGCTAGGGAGTTGACTGAGACAACTAATGAAGACAAGAAATGAACACAGGAACCAAGAACACAGAGAACAGGACAAAGGTAAAATAGTAATAAGAAAATCACAAGAGAACATAAACCTGACAGTAGTATGTTTTTCAATATTAGGCCTACTTTTAAAGTTATTTTAAATGAACTAAATTTCAACTTCATTATTACAAATGTGTCATTACAAATATATTTAAATACACATTTTAAAAGAATGCCTAAAGTGTACTTCTTTTTAAAAAGAGAAAACTACACATCTTAGTCTAACCACCCATAAAATGTGCAACACATTCACCCACTCAAAAAAAGAAATTAACTAAACCCAATATGAGCATTTTCTGGTCATTTACCAGTAGTTTCCAAGGGAGTTTCACTAATACCCATAGTGCCACTCTTCTGTAACAACAGGAAACCAAAGCAGTCTGTCTTCCAGCTTCGATCTGCATCCCCGTGACCGTCCATTAAGCCCCATTCGCAGGTCTCCGTAATACCACTCTGGAATTCTTCATTTATCCATAACAAACCACAGATTATTATTTTCCAATAGATGGACTCTTGGACTGGAAAATTACGAATTGCAGCCTCCACTGCCTTTCCATTCAGACCGGTCATGTAAACCCGGAAAATGGTTCTAATCAAAGAAGGGAGTCTTTCTTTTATGTGTGAAATACTATTGAGCATAGCAATGTTAGATTGTGAGGGGGAAGATGGGTGTTGGTGAATTAGCCTTTTGTTTGTGCATGTCATTGCAGGGTGTGTGTTCCTGTAATTTCTCTGTCATCTGGACATACTTTTGAATGTAGTACATGACAGTCTTTTTGTCACAATTGTGACATGAACGTCTCGCGATGTGGTTGGTAATTATGGCACAATACCACACAGAGAGTCATGCTTAAACATACACACACACATAAACAACAAATCACACATCAGGGCTTCCTCGCTTGCTTTAATTGTTTAATTTCCCTCCACCAGGCACAGTTTGTACAATGGCTCCATTTGGTGGAGTCCCATATGATTGCTCCATGGTCAAGCTGAGAAGATTATCTCATGTCTGTTTAATGGGAAACTCAGCCATCTGTTTGTGTGTGTACATGTAGATGATTTCAGTGCAGCACTTGCTTCATTTTACAAGCTAATAGCTTCAGCACCTCACAATGACCTTGGACCTTCATTTCAGAGTCAAAGACCATGAAATGGCTCAGATACCCCACCCCCACCCCCCTTTATTGACCAGTAATCATTAAGGATTGAAATACATCTTTTCAGTTTTAATAGTCAGATGACGTCCTATATGAAAAATAATGATGTCCTTTAAAAATATTAAAGGGGTCCTATTATACCCTTTTACAAAATCTTGATTTTGTTTTTCAGGTGTACTAGAATATGTTTTCGTTATTGATTGTTCATTGTTCATTATTTTTCACATATTTTATATTATTACAGCTCCTCTCTCCCCATTCTGGCTAGAATGTGCCATTTAGTTCCTGTTTCGATGAAGCCCCTCCTTCCAAACTATGAAATGTGCTGTGATTGGTTAGCCGGCCCAGTGTGTTGTGATTGGCTCTGCTTAGCGTGTGTTCAGGAAATTTCAAACCAATTTGATCCCAGGTATGGCTATTTCGTTCAGGAGAAGCTTTTGTGCGTAGTCTGCATTGTACTCTCTTAGATTCTGGATTCTGTCCTCCATAAAATGTGCAGTGCACAGACAAACTTTGGGGTTATAATGTTCAGGAACAGTGTTAAAAAATAATTTAAACCACTACAAGTTTGTTAGCTTTAGCACAACCTTTTTTCCAGGGTTTTCCAGGTTTTTTTTGCAAATTCCATGGGCGGAGATTATTTAAATGAGTAATATTGTGACTTCACAAGATCCGGAAAAAACACATTGCAGTCCAAACGAGCCGCTCGTTGTAGCTCTTGAAAAGTGGGTTCTGTTAAATAAAATATCTCCCTTTGGAGTGGACTTTGAGCTTTGTAATCTTGCAGATAATTTTTTAAACTCAAACAGCAACATTATAGACTAGCTAAAGATGAAAAAGTGAAAAAGACGCTTTATGACGTAAAAGATTTGTAGGCTGTTTTCTACGGGGATTTTGGATATTGCCATCTTTGTGGGGAGACGTGGTCCGTGTAATGTAGGGTTTACATTTCTTTTTAATTAAGATGGCCATTTGAGAATGAGAGATCTTTATTCCCTTTACAGTATAGCTAAGTAACTACACACACTCACTGAATTCATTGAAAATTGGTGATTACTATCACGTATTGTCTGCTGATGTGAAAGAACATCAGCATAGCAACATAGCCTCTAATGTCTCACTTGAACTGGTGAACTTGTGATTTTTCTTTTTTTTTTTCTCCTGGTGTGTGACTTGTTTATATAATATTCTTATAAAGGCAAAGTTTAGTTGTTTGTTATTATGTCCAAGTGCCTTAATAGCCTGAAAAGGACAAACTCTTAGGATAACCTTTTAACATCAAACATCAGTTCACAACACAGATCCCTAATAGAATCAAACAACAAATGTTTAGAAGAAGGCGAAGAAGAAGAAGATATAAGAGGAGGGGGTCAGTTTTCTCATGTATTTGGAAATTCTTTAGATTAATCCTCCAATGGCCTTTTTAAAGCTTGTTATGTTTTCTTAGCATTCACTAAAGATGTTAGAGGATTTTTATTTGCACATTTCAGACTTTCCTGGCTTTTAGTCCATTTAGCACACAGCTATATGTAAACTCTGTCTGGGAGAGGTGATGAAAAAAGCCCCCAAGTCCTTTCTCAGGAAAAAAAAAAAAAAAAAAGAAAGTTTACACATTAAGCCCTCTGGGAGCTGAAAAAGTTAAGACGTTAGGCTCGCCAGTTTAGCAATTCATTATCCCTTAAATCTCAGAACGGCCCACCTGCTAATTAATTTAATGACATTAACATGTCGTTATAAAGCAGAGAAAGCTGTTGGGCAGGAAAGAAATTAGGAGGAAATGGAAAAGGGGGGAAAAGCAAAAGAACAAAGAAATAACCTCTGGGGTGTCATGGCTAAAGGCAAACCTTGCTGCAGCCATGCAATCCACAGTGCATGTAATTAGACAGGGAGAGGGAGACTTGTATGACTCTTGCATTTAACTCTTTCCCCACCAGTTTTTTTTTTTTTTTTTTGTCAACACTTGAATGTGGGTAAGTTTCCCTTTCGTGGGAACTATCGACGCTACGTCGGATGACGTGATGGGAACCTTCTCTCTTTTGTGTTCGTGAAGCACCTCTGTATCCAACCAATGAAAAGACGTGACGTCAGAGGCGGGTGACGTCACGGATCAGGAAGCTATAAAGCACACCTGAACACAAAGCACGCCAGCTTCTGTTGTCTTCAGCAAGCGCTCTCTGTATCTTGTCTGTCTTATTTATTGTTGTCTGTCTGATATATATATATATATATATTCACACAGTGATCTCTTCGTCCGAGGACAAGAGTTTCAAAGCACAAAAATAAGACAAAAGTATTATGGTGGAAAAGCAGCAGCAGTTTAAAAAGTGTACTCCTCCTTGTCCACGCTACATAGTGACAGGAGATTCACACGACATGTGTGTGAAATGCCTGGGGGTTGAGCATGCACAGGCGGCTCTCGAGGGAGCCGTCTGTGTACACTGCGATCGGCTCACCCTCAGAGTGCTGCGATCTCGCCGGGCGCTCTTTGAGGAGGGCGCCGAGGCGAGTGTTCCCCGCGGGTCTGGTCCCGCTGCTGCCGAGGCACAGCGAAGGCTGCACTCGTGGGGTTCACAGATGGATCTAGCAGAGGGGGAAGAGACGGGCGCTGCCCTATCGCTTCCCTTACCTGCTAGACCCAGTGTCTCTCCTTTGGTGGCGGAAGCACACGTAGCGGTTTCTTCCCCCGAAGAGAGGCACCGATGCTTAACATATCTTCCTCCGAGGAGGTTGATGTGGAGAGCGTCGATGAGGAACCGCCATCCTCATCCCCTGCTTATGAGGAGCTATTAGAGGTAGTGACCAGGGCAGTAGAAAAGTTAAAAATCGACTAGCCCGTGGAGAAAGCTGAAAATAAACCAAAAAGTAAGCTTGATGAAAGGTTTCTTCCCGCGCGGTCACTACCTCAGCGCCGGGGTCTGCCGTTTTTTCCCGACCTCCACACCGAGGTGTCGAGGTCGTGGAAGCGGCCAGTACAATACAGACTGTACAGCCCACAGACATCACTATATAGCAATATAGTTGGGCTGAAACGTCACGGCTATGGGGCGATGCCTCGGGTCGAGGAGACGCTCGCGAGCCATCTCTCACCCGAGTCCACATCGTCCCTTAAGACCCCGACGCTGCCCACCAAGCCCCTAAAGACAACTTCCAGCTTGGTGGGCAAGGCTTATTCGGCGGCAGGTCAGGCGGCGGCATGCCTTCACACTATGTCTATCTTACAGGCATACCAAGCCGACCTGCTGGGGGAAATTGATGACACTGGGGAAGCGTCCTTTGAGACTATTCATGAGCTCAGAAAGGCAACAGATTTAGCTCTCCGGGCCACCAAGGAGACGGCCAAATCCATCGGCCGCTCTATGGCAGCCCTGGTGGCCACGGAGAGGCATCTCTGGCTCAACCTCTCAGACATCAAGGAGAGAGATAAAAACGTTCTCATGGACGCGCCGCTGTCTCCTGATGGCCTGTTCGGCGACGCAGTGTCAACTGTCGTCGACAGGTTTCAGGAGACACGAAAGCAGACAGCGGCATTCTCTAAAATTATTCCCCGCCGCTCTCATCCCCCCGAGGCTGCTGGGCGGGAGCAGCCTCGGCCGACAGCCAGCTCCTCAGCACACAGGGTGCAACAAAAAGCCAGTGTCGCCTCCCGTGCTCCCCCACAAAGATCTGGGGGGCCGGGGCGGGTGGCACAGGCGAAGCCTTCCGGAGGTAGGACGGATCTGAGGACCGTCATTATCTTCCGGAAGGCTTCAAAGAAGAGGTCCTGACCTTTATAGTGCAGGATCTCTCGAGGGCAGCCCCCTCTGGGGGGATTCGGATATCGGGTCCCTCCCGGTGCCCTCAGGGGACCGTCCTGTCAACCCTGCCACCCAGCGTGTGTCAGGGCACAGCGGTCTCCGCCGATCCTCCGAGGAGGGTCGGCCAGCACGTGATTCGCCTGTCTGCCGGTGCGCCGCGTCAGATGGACGAGCCAAGTGCTCAAAAAACACCAGAGACCAGTCTCGAGAGACTGGTTCCCTTAGTAGAATATTTGGAAGAGTGGAAAAATCTTCCGAATGTTTCGAAGTGGGTGCTGCTCATGGTAGAACAGGGCTACAGAATTCAGTTCGGTTCACGACCGCCCAAGTTCAATGGGGTGCTTCCTACGGTGGTAACCCCAGAGCAGTCTCTGGTGATGGAGCAAGAAGTAACGACGCTTTTGCAAAAAGGGGCTATGGAAAGGGTTTCCCCTCCCAGCAAAATGTCGGGCTTTTACAGCCGCTACTTCATTGTTCCGAAGAAGGATGGAGGGTTGCGTCCGATCATAGATTTACGTGTGTTAAATCGATCAGTAAGGAAGTTGAAGTTCAAAATGCTTACACTCAGACAGATCATCCCTCAGATCAGGTCCGAGGACTGGTTTGTATAGCGATAGATCTGAAATACGCATACTTTCATGTATCCATCCATCCTTCACACAGGAAGTTCCTCAGGTTTGCTTTCGGGGGCGAAGCTTACCAATACAGGGTTCTTCCGTTCGGCCTATCCCTCTCACCCCGCACGTTCACGAAGTGCGTGGATGCAGTGCTGGCTCCGCTGAGACTCCAGGGCATCCGCGTGCTGAACTATATCAAACAGAACAATTGGCAGTTCAACATCGAGATGTTGTTCTGTCGCACATGAAAAGGCTTGGGCTGAGGCTCAACGCCAAAAAGAGTGTGCTGGTCCCGAGTCAGGTTGCAAACTACTTAGGTGTAATCTGGGATTCCACCACGATGCAGGCGCAGTTGTCCCCTGCTAGTGTGAGTTCCATTCTCGGGGCCGTGAAAGGGGTGAAATTAGGCCAGTCACTCACTGTAAAACAGTTTCAGAGACTGTTGGGTCTGATGGCAGCTGCGTCCAATGTCATTACTTTTGGCCTCCTGCACATGAGACCCTTACAGTGGTGGCTCAGGACCAAGGGGTTTTCCCCGAGGGGAAATCCTTTTCGCATGATCAAAGTCATGCGCCGATGCCTTCGTGCTCTGGTCATGTGGAAGAAGCCTTGGTTCCTAACCCAGGGACCCGTGCTGGGGACTTCTGGTCGTCGTGTAATGCTTACGACAGATGCTTCCCTCACGGGCTGGGGGGCGATCATGAGTGGTCGCTCGGCTCAGGGTCTTTGGGAGGACCATCAGCTCTCCTGGCACATAAATCGGCTGGAGATGATGCCGGTGTTTCTTGCACTGAAACACTTCCTCCCAGACCTGAGAGATCACCATGTGTTGGTCCGTACGGACAACACTGCGGTGGTCTTGTACATCAACCATCAGGGGGGCTTGCGGTCTCGCCTATTATCAAAATTGGCCAGTCGCATCCTCCTCTGGTCCCAGGGAAAGCTCCTCTCGCTGAGAGCAGCTTATATCCCTGGGCGGTTGAATGTGGGAGCGGACGCCCTGTCGAGGCAGGGCGCGAGACCGGGGGAATGGAAACACCGAGGTGGTGGAGTTGATATGGAAAACTTTCGGTCGAGCTCAAGTCGATCTATTTGCCACAGAGGAGTCAGCTCAGTGCCCTCTGTGGTATTCACTTCAGCACCCAGCACCTCTAGGGCTGGATGCCATGCTACAGACGTGGCCGAGGCTGCGTCTGTATGCTTTCCCCCCAGTCTCAATGCTCCCGGGAGTTCTGGAGAAGGTTCGCCAGGAGAAGGTCGACCTAATATTGGTGGCCCCTTACTGGCCGACCAGAGTATGGTTTTCGGACATAATGTCTCTACTTCACGGCTCTCCCTTAGAGCTTCCTCTCAGGCAGGATCTCCTGTCTCAAGCGGGCGGCACGATTCTCCATCCCCGCCCAGAAATGTGGAAACTGTGGGCCTGGCCCCTGAGGGGGCAAGGCTCATAGGAACTGGTCTCTCAACCGAGGTTGTGGAGACCATCCTTCACTCCAGAGCTCCCTCCACGAGGAAGTTGTACTTATATAAATGGAAACTGTTCTCTATGTGGTGTGAACAGCATAATTTGGACCCGGTCCATTCTTCTGTCTCTGACGTGCTTCAGTTCCTTCAGGAAAAGTTCTCGGAAGGTTTAACCCCTTCCACGCTGAAAGTATATGTGGCCGCTATTTCGGCTCATCATATCCCTGTAGGGGGCTCCTCGCTGGGTCAAGACCCCCTAGTAGTACGCTTCCTCCGTGGTGCACTCAGGTTGAGACCTGTGGTGCGCACGAAGACCCCGACCTGGGACCTCGCTATTGTGCTCCAAGGGCTGGCTGAGGCTCCCTTCGAGCCGATAGAGGAGGTGTCAGATAAGTTCTTGACACTCAAAACCATCTTTCTTCTGGCTGTCTCTTCCCTGAAGAGAATCGGTGATTTACAAGCGCTGTCAGTCGCTCCATCTTGTCTTGAGTTTGCGCCAGGTATGGTGAAAGCCTTTTTGCATACCAGGCCTGGCTATGTTCCAAAGGTTCCAACGAGGGTCCCAGGTCCCATTGTACTGGAGGCTTACTGCCCGCCTCCTTTTGCGAGTTTGGATCAGGAAAGGAAGAATCTGCTTTGCCCTGTAAGAGCATTAGATGCTTATGTCCACAGAGCTGCCCTGTGGAGGAAAACAGAACAATTGTCTGTATGTTACGGGTCCCCTAAGAGGGGGGGCCCAGCATCTAAACAGCGGATGAGCAAGTGGGTGGTCGAGGCCATCTCACTTGCGTATGAGACGGTGGGGTGCCCGTGTCCTCTGATGGTGCGTGCTCACTCCACGAGAGGTATGGCCGCGTCCAGAGCTCTCCTATCTGGTGTCTCTATGGACGACATCTGTGGTGCGGCTGGATGGTCATCCCAGCACACTTTTATCAGATTTTACAATCTTCACCTTAACATCACTCCGGGGGCCAGGGTGCTACAAGATAGCAGCCAGGCACTTGGAGACACGGCGTAGTTGGGATTGCGTTCCCATCACGTCATCCGACGTAGCGTCGATAGTTCCCACGAAAGGGAACGTCTCGGGTTACGAGTGTAACCCCTGTTCCCTGAGTAAGGGAACGAGACGCTACGTTGCGTGGCCGTATCTCCTGCATACCTGGTGCGCTTGCTTCAGACATTTTACAGAAGCTGGCGTGCTTTGTGTTCAGGTGTGCTTTATAGCTTCCTGATCCGTGACGTCACCCGCCTCTGACGTCACGTCTTTTCATTGGTTGGATACAGAGGTGCTTCACGAACACAAAAGACAGAAGGTTCCCATCACGTCATCCGACGTAGCGTCTCGTTCCCTTACTCAGGGAACAGGGGTTACACTCGTAACCCGAGACGTTTCATAAAAAAAACAAAAAAACAAAAACAAAAAAACAACAACACTGTGAACAAAAACTGAGCACTAGAATCTTTTTTTTTTTTTCAAAAGATTAAAACGTGCATAAGCAGTGCTTTTATTGCTTGTTTCTGCTTTTTTTTTTTTTTTTGTGCCTGTGTTTTGATCCGGAGATTCTCAACTCTTTCAGATGATGTGTTATATCGCCCCCTACTGTATAACAGTGAAAAAATGGAAAGCTGGAAAATTCCGACAATGGCAGGAAGTCTTGTCTCATAAATGACGGAAAATTCTGTCAATGCTGGGGAAACAGTTAATATCCTGATCTCCGGGTGTGCATGTGATATAAGTCAGACAGGTAGAATAAAAGCGCAATAGAGAGAAAAACATGACTCAAACAGACTAAATTAAGATTTATTTGAGCATACTAGGGGGTTGGTTGAAATCCATTTATATATTCTATGCTTGATTTTGCGCCTTGGAGTTACCTTTGCAGATCATATTAAAATCCAGACCGCGCCACTTTCACTTCATCTGTTCAGGAGACATATCAGGTTTGCTAGCCCAGACCATGCCGAGATGTCTCAAAAGTCATCATCGGCTTAATTCAATAAGCCTCTGATTCCCTAACTTGGAGATATCGCTGATGAATAATCGGTTTGGCTATGGGAGACTCTTTGGTCATTCTTCATGTGAGAAAGTAAACTTATTAGATGCGAACCTGTAAAATAGCTCAAGCATAACAATAGGCTGAGGCTGCACACATGTGACAGATGATTGCCTGTGTTTTCATAGATCATACGAATGTGTGCACGTCTAATGGTTTTGCCTTGCCACAGAACTTTGAACAGTGTACTCTTCAAATAAATCTGCTGAACCCCTGATGCATTGATTTATCTGCTTGGGGACAAAATGGTGTCAAGAAACACTTTATTCTCTCTTGTGGAAGCTTATCGACCTGTTGTTTTGTTACGAGGAGCACTATCACTAAAGGTTTCCTCAACTGTTTTGCTGATTGTCAACTCACACTATTCATGTATCTCTCTGTGAAGTATGTTTCTGTGTTGTTAGTTCAGCCAGTGACCTTCAAAGAATGTAAAGGTTTGACGACAGAGTGTCGGGTGGTGATGACTAACACCGTTATTTTTGTGTGGTTTGTTTGTTTGTTTTACTCCTGTTCTCCTATTGTGATCTGTGGTTTAAAGCATACACTGCACACTCTCTCGGCAACTTAATGTGGCAATGTGATACAAAGGCATCCTTGAGCAAGGTTTGATTGAAGGGTTCAAAATCCTATAAAAAGAGAGAGAGGGAGAGACACACATTGATATAGTCAAAGACCACAATGCTTCACATTCCACACACGGCCCCTGACCTGAGAACAGGAATGGAGATAAACTTGCCCACACAGAGATACTTTGTCCATGATAAGTGATATTGCAGGGAAAGGGGAAAAACTTGGATACACTCATACTCTAAGTGTATGTCTGATATGCATTTACTCATTGATTGAATGCCTTCCCAAGTCCTGGATTTTTTTCTGGCAAGGTTCTTAGATCAATAGAAATAACTGGTTATATGCAGCGAGCGCTGAAATTTTGAATATTTCACTATCCATAATTAATGGTATTCTTGGTTCACAAAAATTCTACACCTGTAAACACAGAACAGGTCCTGGAAAAACAAAGAAAGCAGCCTCATATTTTTTCTCAACTCATGCAGCTCTGTTATACTGTATTATAAATTATAAGAGAGAGTTTCTATTAGCTTATTTACAGTATTCATTTCCATTTCAGGGTTGATGTTTATGGAAATGGATTAGCCATTTTTTTCCGGGGATCCACTTGCAGTTGTGGTCCTAGAATCTTATTCTTATATGCACTATGGTACTATTTCAAAGGTGTATTATTATTATTTAATTTATTTATTTTAAGAAGTCTCTTATGCACACTAAGGCTGCAATTATTTGATCAAAAATACAGTAATATTATATTTCGAAATAATATTACAATATAAAATAAGGTTTTCTATTTTAATATAAAATATTTTAAAGTCCCCCTGTAGTCAATAATTTTATCCCTTAAAACTCATCTTTGATCACCAAAATTACATATTTAAATGTTTTTTTCTTTTGAAAAAAAAAATTCTTAATGCCTTAAAATAGCTTGATTGTAACTCTACACCCTTGCCTCATTTAATATACACTGATCTATGAATATGCTAATTAGCCCCGCCTCACTTGCATGAGCTCAGACGAAATCCACTCGGTCAACTACTGAGGTAAAAGCTGCACAATGGTATCGCTTTTTACAACGTCGGACACATAACGGTAATTCATATGATTAGCATTTGCTTGACTACATTATAAAAAAGCTAATAACGTGTTGCTAATGTTACACAAACCATGTTCACATTCACGAGTCAGACAGCTGCCTTCTAACAATCAATATCCTTAGAAACGCTTTGAACAACTGAGAACGTCAGTGGAGAAAGACATATAGTTCATCATAACATCGTAATATGGATTATACACCCACCATATTGTTAAATCTACCCAATTTTTCATATCAGCAGAAAATCCTGCCAGCACGTTGACGTGATTGGTTACAAGGTAGTTTGTGAAGTCAGAAACACCAGTGATTTCAAACTGCAGATTTAAGACTGTCTTTGGTTTATTACTGTTTTAAAGAGAAAATACTCAGCAATGGTTTTGACTTATGAATTTGCACATTGTTTGTCTTAAAGAATGTTAAAAACACCAGACATATGAACAACATTAAGAACTCGATTTTCACCACAGGGGGTCTTTAAAATACTACGGAGAAAGTCAAGCATGATCTAAAACAGCTACATAAACTAAAACGACTAAAAAGCTTTTTAAAGGTGCCCTCGAATGAAAAATTTAATTTATCTTGGCATAGTTAAATAACAAGAGTTCAGTACATGGAAATTACATACAGTGAGTCTCAAACTCCATTGTTTCCTCCTTCTTATATAAATCTCATTTGTTTAAAAGACCTCCAAAGAACAGGCGAATCTCAACATAACACCAACTGTTACGTAACAGCCGGGGTGTACGCCCCCAATATTTGCATATGCCAGCCCACGTTTCCAACATTATAAAAGGCATAGACAAGGGCAGCCAGTATTAACGTCTGGATGTGCACAACCAAATCATCAGACTAGGTAAGCAAGCAGGAACAATAGCAAAAAATGGCAGATGGAGCAATAATAACTGACATGATAACATGATATTTTTAGTGATATTTGTAAACTGTCTTTCTAAATGTTTCGTTAGCATGTTGCTAATGTACTGTTAAATGTGGTTAAAGTTACCATCGGTTATTACTGTATTCACGGAGACAAGAGAGCCGTCGCTATTTTCATTTTTAAACACTTGCAGTCTGTATAATGCATAAACACAACTCCATTCTTTATAAATCTCTCCAACAGTGTAGCATTAGCCGTTAGCCACGGAGCACTATGAAACTCATTCAAAATCAGAAGTAAACAATATAACAGTATACAATACTCACATAATCCGATGCATGCATGCTGCATGCATGACGAACACTTTGTAAAGATCCATTTTGAGGGTTATATTAGCTGTTTAAACTTTGTTAAGGCACTGTTTAAGGCAAGCGCGAGCTCTGTGGGCGGAGAGCACGGGATTTAAAGGGGCCGCAGCATAAAATCGGCGCGTTTATAATGATGCCCCAAAATAGGCAGTTAAAAAAATTAATAAAAAAAAATCTATGGGGTATTTTGAGCTGAAACTTCACAGACACATTCAGGGGACACCTTAGACTTATATTACATCTTTTAAAAACATAATCTAGGGCACCTTTAAACTACTCATGACCACCTATACTAGAATTCATCGTGTTCTATTGTATTTATTGTGTAAATTTTGACTAACTTGTAATAATTTATAACATATAATCTACTAACAGAATAGATTTTTCACTAAAGATTTACAGATGGCAAAATGTAGCCTAGCTATAGTTTCTAAATGTGTAGGTTGCTATTTTTCATAACAAGAACTATAGATAAAAAAATAAAAATAAAAAAAAGACAAAAGTTAACATTAGCCTATAAGCATGCCAATGAGAAGCTAGAGTTAAACTATTACAAGAACTAGGTTACTTTTTCATAAGGCCAAATACAAGTTAGAATCAAGAGCTTTAAATTCTGGACCTTCGTGAATTATTGATTAACTGGTTTTCTACATGTGTAAAATGTGTTCTGCTAATAATGGCAGATATTAGGAAAAAAATTGGCTTACAGATATTACATGAAAGAAAATTTTAAGTAAAGATATAATTTGACTTCACATGGCACTTTGTAAACAGTTGCTAACTAGCCTATTACTTTATTGCACTTATGTTATCAGCAAACTTTGCATCTGTGGATGATAGGCTACCACAAAAGACCAAAAATAAACAAGTAAACAAATAAACAAACCTCACATGGGTTTTGGTTTAGGGTTAGTTACTTGTAATTATGCATAAGTTACTGTTATTACATGGGCCATGTGTAACTACATCACCTTAAAATAAAGTGTTACCAAGTGTGTCTTGAGCACCAAAACCAGCATTTTCTAATTATATTGTGATAGATCATGTGACATTCTGAGTGGTACATATTCAGTGATAGAATTCAACTGGGTTGCAAATTTTATCAGCGTCACAGTGGGAATGGCTCACGCAAATCTTATCACACTTTTGTGAACACACATATGGTGATTCATGCGCCACTCGTGGAAGATTAAACAATTAGGCTTCAGTCATTTTGCGTACATAATTGGCCTGTTCAGTTTGTACAACTTTTAAAAGCTTCAAACGTGTAACGTATAAATTAATTAATAGCCTGATTGTGGGCAGTCAGTGCCGGCAACATGTGAAAAGTGCCAGTTTTGTGCAACCCCCTGCCAAATTATTAGCCCCCTCGTTGAAGTCGCTACCTGATTGCCTAATCTTAACCCCACCCCTAATCCTAACCCTTCCCCTACTCCTAAACCTACCAATACTAGGGGGGTAATAATCCGGCAGGGGGTCGAAATTCACCTGTATGCAAGAAAAAGTGAGGGTACACTACAAATTAAAATATAGTATATATTATATATAATACAGCATATAGAAGTGTCGGTACTGCATATCATGCGTACCGGCCCACTTTGAGCACTGTAGAATGTCAAAAGAATGTCACTCAGTTAGCATAATTGTCTCATGTTCAAAAGAACAGCGTTTATTAGCAGAAATATTTTCTAATATATGAGTGTCTTTATTATCACTTTTGATCAATTGAATGCATCATTGCTGAATAAAAACATCATCTTTTTATAAAATCATACTGACCCCAAACAGTATTGTATCACATTAAATATGTTCATTTTTAAGTTTTTGGAAGCAATAACATTAATTACTTTAACTGATACTTGAGATACAGTGGCCATGACATTGAAAAGACTCTTGAAATTTGAATTGATCAACTGAAACTTCACACAGCACTTTTAAATCTTGCTGAAATCTTACCAAAATAGCAATTTTACAAGATGAGTGTGAGTTGGAAAAAGCAATGTGAACAATGTACTATCAGCAGGTATTTTGTTTCCCAGGTACAGTATATATCTCACTCACACAAACTTAAAATAAATTAGTCAAGGTTGCTACCACTTGCCTTTTTTCATCATGAATTTGACCTTCAAACAACACATACTACATATTAAAATGACCCTTCAGCCACTATTATATCTATCTGGCAAAACATTTTTATCCAAACTGACTGTATATTCTATTCAAGGTATACATTTCATCAGTGCATACCTTGGGAATCGAAACCTTGACCTTGATGTTGCTAGTGCCTTGCTGTTTGAGCTACAGGAACATAACACTTTTAACCATACACCAAAATCATTGTTTGAGCCATCTTTCAAAGCAAAGGTTTGTTGTGCACTTGTCAGAGTTTAGTAAAAAATCTTTTGAAAGGTTCCTCTCCAAGGAAAACAACCTTAAGAAGACAAAAAGGAGAAATGTTACGCTTCTCTAGGCTGTCTTTTTCAGGTTATATCAAAGACAAAGCAAAATCCAGATTGTACAACAAGAGACTAGTAGGGGTGAAATGGCGGTAGTGTGACAAAACTAATATGATTTTTCCTTTGGAAACGGAGAAAGGATGCAGTGAACTGATACCACAGGACTCATCTGTCTGTGAAATAACCGTGTTGATGAATGCAACGTTCTGTACATAGCAAATGCAGGGGACCTAACATAGAGCCTTGCTGACTGCTTCAGGTTCACGGCTTACAGCGCTCAAATTTAACACTGAAATGTGACATTATCTTTTACAACACACCCACATTTGCAAGTGTAATCATCATCAAATACATGGCAGCAAGGTTTTTGATGGAAGACATATTTAAAATAGCTGTAATATATCGTAGCACCAATGAGACTCGCATGCTTGTGCTTTCAGTTTTGGAATACAAGGATGGTGCGCAAAATATTTTCAATTGTTCATGTACTCAGAAGAGATGCCTGGCCAGATCTCTTTCAGCAGTACCTCACGGGCAGCGAGTGTGACTAAGTGACAAACCGGCTTGGTTGCGCAGAGGTATTTTGTTTTGCTTTTTTTCCTTCATCTCTCCTGTCTTTTTCTCTCTACCATTTCAATCCATTCCTATCTCTGTGAAGAGCGCTGTCACATTTTCTTTCTTTCATTTTCAAATCCCCACATCACATCAGTTATTCTAAATGCCGGTCAGACGAAAGCATGATTTGCTCTCTCTCCCTCTCTCTCTTTCTGCAGTCACAGTTGTCAGTGGTAATCTACTTCTACATCCCCCTCCTCATTCTCCCTGATTGAAAAACCGCAGCACATAAGACATGAAAAGCTCAAAGACTACATTAAGAGCTCGCTGCAGTGTGTTTTCTACCACTGAACGCTAAATGTCCCTGAGAGAGTATGCAGGCATGTGCAGTCATGGGCCTCTGCTCTGAAGTGCACATCCCTATTAATTGCCATTCATTTTATATTATCTCAGAGCGCGCCAGTGCCACTGCGAATGGTCCTCTGAGATGCATTACTGGATATCCCTTCAAAAGCAATTACATTTTACATCTACGTTTATCTAATTTAATGCTATTGTGGGTATATTTTTAAACTGCTGAAATAACAAAACAACAAGCTAAATTATTCAAATACAGATGGCTACCCCTGCATTGAGATGGATGGCTTGTTCTGAGAATACGAATATCAGAAAGTTATTTCATATTTTTGTCCTAAGGGAGAGCATTTCCCCCTGTGAGGTGAGTGGTAGTTCTTAACCTACTTTACCTCCTGCAACAGGCCATGTGTTTTACACTATAAGCTCCAGTGGTTCAGTGTGAGAGAGGGGAGGGGCTCCTCTGTCAAGATCACAGTCTGGAGAAGTGTGAAGTGTACAAACAAAGAAGGGCTGCATGCCTATGATTATCTGACCTGCTGGGCAAAAGACAGAAAAGGAAAGAAAAGAAGGAAAGACACAAGTTAAAAAAATAAACAAATAAATAAAATAAAAAAGCTGTGTGTGATGAATAAAAGGTTCAAAAAGCATTTATTTGAAATTGATTTTTTTTTTTTTTGTTGTTGAGTTTTTCTTGCTGAATAAAAAAAAAAATCTTAAAAAACATTTACAGACCCCAAATTTATATCATTACTGAACTTATGAATTAGATATAGATGGATATTCAAGTGACACAATACTATTGGATTTGATCCAAAATGCATCAGAGAAAGGCTTAAGAGAGGCTAAATTGCCTCCATAGGCCATCACATCCTGATTTTGCCAAGTTAAAGTGTTAGTTCACCCAAAAATGAAAATTCTGTCATTAATTACTCACTCTCATGTCATTCCACACCCATAAGACCCTCGTTCATCTTCAGAACACAAATTAAGATATTTTTGATACAATCAGATGCTCAGTGAGAACTACATTGGCAGCAAGATAATTAACACTTTCAAATGCCCAGAAAGGTACTAAAGATATTTTTAAAACAGAATACAGTGGTTCAACCTTAATAAAAATAAATAAATAAATAACAACTTTATTCAACAATATCTACGATGGACGATTTCAAAACACTGCTTCATGAAGCTTCGAAGCTTTACGAATCTTTTGTTTTGAATCAGTGGTTTGGAGCATATATCAAACTGTCAAAGTCACGTGAACCATTGAAATTTATGGCTTGTTCGAGATGCATCGGCACTGCGTTCCACGAGAGTACGATTGGAGAGCAAATGACTCCTTATGATTCTGAATTGCTCTCGCAGTACTTTGATATCATACGCCGATCAGTCTGTGCAGCGCCAATGCATCTCGAACAAGCATTTCGAAACACTTGACAAACACAAGCCTTGTTTACTAAAATCATGTGACTTTGGCAGTTTACACACTCTGGACCACTGATTTGAAACAAAAGATTCATAAAGCTTTGAAGCTTCATGAAGCAGCGTGTTTTGAAATCACCCATCACTAGATATTGTTGAATAAATTCGTTATTTTGTTTTTTTGTTTTTTGGCACATGAAAAGTAGTCTTGTTGCTTCATAACATTAAAGTTGAACCACTGTAGTACCTTTCTGGGCATTTGAAAGTGTTAATTATCTTGCTGTCAATGGAGGCCTCACTGAGTCATCAAATTTTATCAAAAATACATATATAACATAGGGGGACATATATAATTTCAATGGTTCACGTGACTTTGACAGTTTGATATATACAGGTGCTGGTCATATAATTAGAATCATCATCAACAAGTTGATTTATTTCACTAATTCTATTCAAAAAGTGAAACTTGTATATTATATTCATTCATTACACACAGACTGATATATTTCAAATGTTTATTTCTTTTAATTTTGATGATTATAACTGACAACTAAGGAAAATCCCAAATTCAGTATCTCAGAAAATTAGAATATTGTGAAAAGGTTCAATATTGAAGACACCTGGTGCCACACTCTAATCAGCTAATTAGCTCAATACACCTGCAAAGGCCTTTAAATGGTCTCTCAGTCTAATTCTGTAGGCTGCACAATCATGGGGAAGACTGCTGACTTGACAGTTGTCCAAAAGACGACCATTGACACCTTGCACAAGGATGGCAAGACACAAAAGGTCATTGCAAAAGAGGCTGGCTGTTCACAGAGCTTTGTGTCCAAGTACATTAATAGAGAGGCGAAGGAAAGGAAAAGATGTGGTAGAAAAAAGTGTACAAGCAATAGGGATAACCGCACCCTGGAGAGGATTGTGAAACAAAACCCATTCGAAAATGTGGGGGAGATTCACAAAGAGTGTATTTGAAAATGTGGGGGAGATTCACAAAGAGTGTACTGCATCTGGAGTCAGTGCTTCAAGAACCACTACGCACAGACATATGCAAGACATGGGTTTCAGCTGTCGCATTCCTTGTGTCAAGCCACTCTTGAACAACAGACAGTGTCAGAAGCGTTTAAAGACAAAAAGGACTGGACTGCTGCTGAGTGGTCCAAAGTTATGTTCTCTGATGAAAGTAAATTTTGCATTTCCTTTGAAAATCAGGGTCCCAGAGTCTGGAGGAAGAGAGGAGAGGTACACAATCCACGTTGCTTGAGGTCCAGTGTAAAGTTTCCACAGTCAGTGATGGTTTGGGGTGCCATGACATCTGCTGGTGTTGGTCCACTGTGTTTTATGAGGTCCAAGGTCAACGCAGTCGTATACCAGGAAGTTTTAGAGCACTTCATGCTTCCTGCTGCTGACCAACTTTATGGAGATGCAGATTTCATTTTCCAACAGGACTTGGCACCTGCACACAGTGCCAAAGCTACCAGTACCTGGTTTAAGGACCATGGTATCCCTGTTCTTAATTGGCCAGCAAAATCTATGGGGTATTGTGAAGAGGAAGATGCAATATGCCAGACCCAACAATGCAGAAGAGCTGAAGGCTACTATCAGAGCAACCTGGGCTCTCATAATACCTGAGCAGTGCCATAGACTGATCGACTCCATGCCACACCGCATTGCTGCAGTAATTCAGGCAAAAGGAGCCCCAACTAAGTATTGAGTGCTGTACATGCTCATACTTTTCATGTTCATACTTTTCAGTTGGCCAAGATTTCTAAAAATCCTTTCTTTGTATTGGTCTTGAGTAATATTCAAATTTTTTGAGATACTGAATTTGGGATTTTCCTTAGTTGTCAGTTATAATCATCAAAATTAAAAGAAATAAACATTTGAAATATATCAGTCTGTGTGTAATGAATGAATATAATATACAAGTTTCACTTTTTGAATGGAATTAGTGAAACAAATCAACTTTTTGATGATATTCTAATTATATGATCAGCACCTGTATATATATAATTTCCTAACCCTAGTTTTAAACATGAACTTGACATAAACTGTAACCTTGTCCCTCAGATTTGATTGGTTAATTGTAATGTTGTAATGTGATGTGAACATGACATCAGGTTCTACATATAGGCCTATATATAACCAATCAATATCAGAGGAAACCATTCAGGTCATTCAGCTTTCAGTATCACATCAAACTTGCTAAAGAGAAACTTCAAGTTATCAGAGGGATATTATCTGTGTACAGAAGTATAATTATCAGTAAATATACAGTAAAAACGCACTGCAAAATTTTCATTGGCTTTTCAATTTTGTATTTGCATATAAGCCTTCCGAAAAATTCACTCATGGACTGCCTCTGGAGTGAAAAAGATAAAGAAAGAAAAAGAAAAACAACAATCACACATACAGTGACCTTTTTGACAACTACGCCCATGCAAGAAGAATCTTCAAATGCAACCTCCCTGCAGTGATCCCAACAGGGGGACAGAGAGGGGTGAACATGTTTGGTTTGAGAACATGTGAGAACAGGCACTGAATCAGAACGTCCACTGAGCAGCTAAGATGTTCCACAGACTGATTCAAACAGTAATATGCTCCCTGAGGTGCATGTGGGAGGGCTCTTAGGCAAGACAAGACATTGAGTCCTTTGACAAAGCCTGGGGCAACTCCTCTATTTCGTCTTTTCCTTGGCTGCAATCATGGCTGTGTTTGAACTCTCTAAAAGCTTTCAAACTTTCAATATTACATCATCTCTGCACCAAACTAACAATTTTCTTTAAAATGCTCTCATAAGCATTTGAAAATCCTAAAAAAATAATTTTAAAAAAGTGTTTATTGCACTGTTTTTTGTCCACTGCATGTTTTGTCTGTTCAAATGTTTTCTAAACATCACTTATTATCCTCAATTAAAGGGCGTGAACTTAATGTGTAGGGACTGCAGGTCAGCTCAGCCCTGCTGATATCGCTATTCACATGAACAGGTAAATAAGAGCTCATTTAATTTTATCCCACCTTTACAGGTTTTGAATCACACATTATTTTACAATTCAACCTGGCAATTCATCTGATTTCCAGGCCAGGCAATTTACAATAATTTATTCCACTCTGATACAAATGCTCTTCAAATGCAATCCATGTTTCCAGAGGTAACACTTAAATTACATCTTTGATTTGCTCAATAACACAGCAACAAGGCAGTGTGAGGAGAATCAATACACACTTGCTGGCTGCAAATTGAAGACTATTATCGGTTCGCATAAAGTGCTGGGACGTAATGAAGGTATAAAGTTCCAAGAAAAACATCAGAGTCATATTTATTAGAAGTTAAAACTGGAAGAAGAAGAAGAAGAAGAAGAAGAAGAAGAAGAAGGAAGAAAAAACAACAACAACAAAAAAAACACAATAAAACTGAGAACTTGACTCAAGTACTTGAGTAAACATTGTTGAATTGCTTCATTTGTATGTATTCTGCACTCTTATTTTGGTAACATACCAATAGGCGCTGCATTGGAATGGACCACATGATCTTGTAATGTTCCTTTGATCATTGTTTCACTTCTTCCAAATTACAAAACCTAAACCACAACTTTATTTCAAGGCTAAACTGATAAGAACAATGGATGATGTGATGTTAAAAAAATATTATCAGCTACAGTCTGTTTGTTTGGGTGTATGTCTTTGCATCATAAACATTAAATAAGATTTTTGATGTTGGCTTTAATTTTTTTTATAAAGGTAAACCTAAAAGTGCAAATAAAATTTGTATTCCTTATTAAAAAAGTTTTACACATAAGTAAATAAGTGAAGTGCACCTTTATGAACCACTTACCTATAGGTGTCTATGCATTTAGCTGGTTAAAGTTCCTATATATATATATATATATATATATATATATATATATATATTTAATTTGACCTTTGACCTTTTTTAGGATTTCATCATTTAGAACTGACAATGTCCTATAGGGTAAATCATTTTTGGCATTTTTGGCAATATGCACACACATTCAAATGCATTTCCGCTATCTGAAAAGTAGTGAAAAGGTCTTAGTGTTTCAAAAAACATTAAAAAGCTTTATTAACATTCCATTTCAGCTTGTGCTACTATATTTTATTTGAAACTCACATGTAAAAATGTCAAAAACTCAACACAAATTCAGATACAACTTCACTGCCTGGAAAATAGTGAAACCATGTATTAGAGTAAAAAAAAAAAACTTAAACATTAAAACAATCTTTAACATTGTTTCTTTCTTGGAATTCCAAGTCAATGACTGTAGCTTCAGTGAAAAGCAACAAAGCTCTTCTTTTTCAGTGTTGCCCACACTTTCCACACATAGCTTGATCTTGATCTGTTCAGTCATCATTTTTGGAGCATCCCTGATTGTCAGTGTAGTGAAGCCAACAGGCAGTGGCATCTTTCCTTTTTTAAATTGAATTTTTATGTATTTCCTAATCTAAAATGAACTCACAATGGAGCCTTGACAGCATGTGATCGAACATGTGCTTGTGTCTCCTTCAGGTCCTTGTTGCCAAAAATGTCAAGCATGTGGCACATAGATTTTAATTTTTTTGGTTGAAGGGGATGTCATATGATAATACTAAAATGTAAATTTTTTGGGTTGAATATTATTATTGTAATTTAATTGTGATTTTCTTTGCGTCATTTATAAATGACGAGGCACCATAGAGGTAAACTGAAACTGAAATGGGCACCCATTAACGTATTGACATATAAAACATTTTATATATGGACAACTTTGAAGATGTACAAATGATTATGAATACATGTAGGGTCGTGGAATTAATGGAATTAAAGTGTTCGGTAGCAAAACAGTTTTGGTGACCATTAACTTCTATTAGACAAAAGAAATTTCTGAAAATATCATATTTTATTTTCCACAGAAGAAAGAACATCATGCAGTTTTGTAACAACATGAGGGTGATTAAATGATGACGTTCATTTTTGAGTACACCATCTCTTTATTAGGTTAAGTGTAACCAAAGTCTTTTTCTATGAAAGTCGCAATCATATTGACATGCTATTTTGGGCATCCAAGACCAACTACTTAAAAAAGCTAAATATTTCAGGTTAGTCCAGCCAATGCTCATGTGCAATTAATCATGTGTGTAAGGGCACTGACTGTTTCTATGAGAACCAAATCTACAGTGATAAGATGATTTTACCAACTTAAGTAGAAGGTGGGACTTATTCTGCCATATTATAGTATAGTTATATATTATAGTTTCACTTTCTCCCATTCATAGTCTTATGAGTGAACAGTCTATGTACAGTACTATATACTTTTGGTATAACCCAGACAAGTGCCATGTCAGCAAGAGCAACATAAAAAAAAAAAAAAAAAAAAAAATATATATATATATATATATATATATATATATATGAGGTCAAAGGAACTGCCTGAAGAGCTCAGAGACAGAATTGTGGCAAGGCACAGATCTGGCCAAGGTTACAAAAAAATTTCTGCTGCACTTAAGGTTCCTAAGAGCACAGTGGCCTCCATAATCCTTAAAGCAGAACTAAGTAACCTTTTTTACCTTCATAAATAGTTTTCTAAGTCCTTACGATGGTTAATTGACTTGTAGTGGTGTGTTTTAGGCGAGCACTAACCCCCTCTGGCACGTCTACGCCAGAATACAGCACTTGCAAGTTGAGCTGCACCGACCCAAAACAATCTTGCCTCATGTTCATGTTCACGCGAGAGTGACAAAATGCTTTACGATAATTCAAAAACAATGTATATATTATGACTTTATAAGACAATTTCGAAAATTACCCACCTCCATCGAGTGTACTGTATTTGCAAAACTACTGCACTGGTGAGCGTTGTAGTCGTTGTAGTCCAGAGCTGCGCTTGAAGTATTTATGACAGTGTGATTCACTGAAGGAAACTGTAGGGGGAGCTTCACAAATCTTACTGAGTTCCGCTTTAAATTGAAGACGTTTGGGATGACCAGAACCCTTCCTAGAGCTGGCCGTCCAGCCAAACTGAGCTATCGGGGGAGAAGAGCCTTGGTGAGAGAGGTAAAGAAGAACCCAAAGATGGCTGAGCTCCAGAGATGCAGTCGGGAGATGGGAGAAAGTTGTAGAAAGTCAACCATCACTGCAGCCCTCCACCAGTCGGGGCTTTATGGCAGAGTGGCCCAACGAAAGCCTCTCCTCAGTGCAAGACACATGAAAGCCCACATGGAGTTTGCCAAGATGGTGAGAAATAAGATTCTCTAGTCTGATGAGACCAAGATAGAACTTTTTGGCCTTAATTCTAAGCGGTATGTGTGGAGAAAACCAGGCACTGCTCATCACCTGTCCAATACAGTCCCAACAATGAAGCATGGTGGTGGCAGCATCATGCTGTGGGGGTGTTTTTCAGCTGCAGGGACAGGACAACTGGTTGAAATCGAGGGAAAGATGAATGCGGCCAAGTACAGAGATATCCTGGACGAAAACCTTCTCCAGAGTGCTCAGGACAAAGAGTGCTTAAGCACACAGCTAAAATAATGAAGGAGTGACTTCACAACAACTCCGTGACTGTTCTTGAATGGCCCAGCTAGAGCCCTGACTTAAACCCAATTGAGCATCTCTGGAGAGACCTAAAAATGGCTGTCCACCAATGTTTACCATCCAACCTGACAGAACTGGAGAGGATCTGCAAGGAGGAATGGCAGAGGATGCCCAAATCCAGGTGTGAAAAACTTGTTGCATCTTTCCCAAAAAGACTCATGGCTGTATTAGATCAAAAGGGTGCTTCTACTAAATACTGAGCAAAGGGTCTGAATACTTAGGACCATGTGATATTTCAGCTTTTCTTTTTTAATAAATCTGCAAAAATGGATGAGTAAATGATGACAGAATTTACTTGTTTTGGGATGAGCTATCACTTTAAATTGAATTAGAATTCTTTTTGTTAGTCTGGTACTAAACAGACTGAAAGCCATAATTTGATTGCACAGAAAAAATACAGCAGCACACGCAATAGCATTTAATAATAATAATAATAAACTATTATTCACAATGCTTGATGGTCAAAACAGCTTTCTAGAAGTGTGACAATTAAAATGGTATATTTACAAGTAAGCAAGCACATTAAAGAAACTATTTTCTTCTTCTTCTTCTTATTTTTTTTTTTCTCTTCATACCGACAGATGACACCTTTGTTCCACTGGGGTAGAGGAGCCATTCTTCTGGAAAGTACATGTTGGTTTTTTCCCCAATCTTTTCGGCACTTTTGATTTGCAAACCTCTGAGGGACTTTTCCTGTTCTCTCTCAGTGTCTTCTCCAGGTCCCTATAGTTGATTAATCCTCCCTTTCTTTCTTCATTTTTTCCCCCTTTTGTTTTACTCACTGCATGTCAAGTTTGAGAAACTTTTTTTTCCTCCTCCCCGATGGCAATCAGGGGGAAAATGTGCACCGCTGATTGACAGTGCTATGCTTGTCACTCACATCCCCAGAAAGGTGTCTGTGTATGTGTGAGAGCGTCTGTGTCTCTGTGAGTGTAGCTTTCTGTGACAGATTGAATCGGAGTGCAGGTGGGGGTTGCTCACTGCCGTTGGATTTTAGGGAGACTTCTAGTCGGCATCTGGACAGCAAGATATGCAGCTGGAGGTGCAGGGAGAGATGAGAGCAGCTAATTATATCTAACAATATCCTTATATGGAAATGCTGAACTGATAAATTACTGAGAATTTATTATTTTACATATATATATATATATATATATATAGATATATATACATATATATATACTTGACTGGTAACCCGACAGGTAACCTGGCACCTAACCCCCTATTGCTCCCCAGGTGCCACAGAAAAAATGTGTGTGTGTGTGTGTGTGTGTGTGTGTGTGTGTGTGTGTGTGTGTGTGTGTGTGTGTGTGTGTGTGTGTGTGAAATTTTAATTTTGGGGGGAACTATCCCTTTAAATGCCCAATGAAAATTCTGATTTGTGCAGATTTCTTTCTTGTGTTACATTTCCTACTGAAACAATGTGAAGGTGGTGAACATGTCGAAGGACTAGTCATTCTCATCCCAGAAAGCATTTAATAGCAATTAAATTTCATATTTGAAATCACCAATGAAATCTGACAACAACTGTCTCATAAATTTTGTTTCTAAACGCTCGAATCGTGACCAAAAAAAAGGTATTTTTCAGGCTGGATCAACCTAATGCGCATGCGCTGTTTTAAATGCGTCTCATTTCAGAGGTGTGCATCTGACTGTTTCTGTAGGAACCGGAGCTTCTAATGACCTCTGCAGTGACGCGATGACTTTACCCATCGGCGACTGGCTCTTATTTAGAAGGTGGGACTTATTCCTCCATATTGCGCACTGCACTTTCTCCCGTTCATAATAATATGAGTGACGCGTCTTGTGTTATTCTATAGTCTTTGGTACTGTACACCCCAATGACAGGCATCAGCGGTGGTTAATGCATTGATCTCTATAAAGTGAAGCATCTGCTGGGAGTTCCAGATAGCCCTCTAGCCATAGCATGTGACAGGAAGAGACAATGAGTCATTTTGAGAGGGAGGGAAGGTTAATGTTTTTGATTAAAGATTATGAGGGCACGGATAAATTATTAATAATAAATACTACAATATTCCATAAAAAAATAAGAATTGTCTAATTTGATTTCATGCCAACTTTAATAGACACTGACTATAAGCCACAAAACTCTAATGTTGAACATAGTTCTAAGATCTTAGTAAGTTATCTCACTCTTTTTTTCTCTCTCTTTTTTCATCATTATAGCAATGACTGTGCATGGAATGTGAAGTACAATATGAAAAGGCTGTGCTATGAAAATAGGCTATTTAAAATGAGAATAGTATACCCTTTCATGACTAAAGATATATTAAAACAAACAGTAATAGACACCACATTGGCCAATATACTGAATACAGGGAATTTTCCTATTAGTTAAAATAATATTCTTATTTGCTGAAAGGCAAGTATTAAAAAATGGATCCCATGCTGAGAAACAATATGTAGCATGACCAAAACAAAAGGAGGAGCAAATGGGAACAAAAAGACATTAAAGTTGCAACTGGGAAAAAAGATGACACTTGTAAAATGGAAAAAAGAACAATGATAGAGAGGGAGAATGGATGTAACGTAAGGGCCAGAGACAGCCAGAACAAGAGATGTGGCGGACGGCATTTCCATGATAAATTGTGCTGTGTGTGAGGGATTTTGTGACACCTCTTCTGTAGGTATGTCACATGCTCATTATTGTGTTCCAGCAGCCCCAGTCCTTCCATGCTATCCATTAACTGGTGTGGAAAAAGAAAGAATGACCATGAGATAAATGGAGTGAACAACCAACTTACATATAATGAGGAGCTGAATGAGCGTTGAAAGCATGTCAAACTGTGACCAAGAAGACATATCGGCACAAATACCGTAGACATTATCAAGTAGGCCCCGTAAAGTGGATATGTGCTTGCTGAAATTTCCTTTAAACAAATCACATTGCTGCAATGACTGTTTAAGACAACCTGTCTGAATACACACTTCATCAGTAATCACGGCTATAGAGCTGCTTTGTGTGAAATATGGTCTCCTACAGTTACATGTGAAGAAACAAAAGGGGAAGAATCACATCATTTTAGCACATTCACACAAAGAGGCTGAGGACTATAACACCCGGTGATTGAGCCAGAGATGTATTTGCATTTATTGCGCTCCAGAAGAACTTAATCCGAGAGGTTTTTCTGCTGTGAAGAGGGACAAATTAAGTAACAGAGAAGGACAATTAAAAGGTTTTCTTCAATCTAGACAATTTATCTAGATTATCTCTGTTTCAATCATAACAAACTAAATAAATATTTGACAAAAATGAGTTACGCCACCACATGATGCTTGTGAACAAACAGGCTCAATTTGAGAGAGCAGGCAGAATATTTAGCTAGTTCATTATCCTCAACATCTGTCAGGGAGGTCTGAATATATGATCAAAAATCACACTGACAAACTGCTCTCAGCGTTCAGCCCTGAATATTGCGATTGACATACCGCTGCTCAGTCCAACCATATGGAGTTTGCAGTTTAGTGCTAATATGATGAGGTACACATTGTTTTACTTTTAAAGTCAGCATGAAATCAAAATTGTCAATTCTTATTTTTTTCCATTGGATATTGCAGCATTTATAAATCATTTATCCTTGCACGTCATTGTTTTTTTTTTTTTTACATCATATTTAATCAATAACTTCCCCCTGCAGTAACATCTCTTCTCTGATGATGTGTTTACCAGCAATAGCAAACCACAACCATCCAATAATCCAATCAATTTCCAATGGACAAAATCATGTCCCATGCTACATTTTGTTTAGTTCAAAAAGCCTTTTCACACAAATGTACATCACAATAGAAAAGAAAAGACTACCACAACTTCCGTTTCATGCCGACTTTAAAGTATAACTAAAACCTAAGTAACTGTTACTGCTTTAGTATTATTATTATATTCATTTTTAAGTTGCTAACAGGAGGCAAACACTTAAATGGATTAACAGACTGGTTTTCTGGCTAAGCAATCAATGATAAACAGATAAACAAACAGGCATGTTTAAAATGTCTCTGTCTTTATTATTTGTCAGTTTAATGAGTTCAGCAGGTCATCAAAATGTTGTTTATTTTCCAAGAACCGGACATGCAGTCATAGCAATTATGAGGGATATTGCCAGTGAATCAGATCGTGAGAGATGTGTGCCCTGAGGTGAACTGTCCACCAGGCTGAAAAACAGGAAGCCAACAATTAAGAGCTTTTTACAGTGAAGGCACATCTCTCTTCCTCTCCCTGTTGTTGCAATTTTCTAAATTAGAGTTAAAATGGATAACATAAGATGAATAAAATGTATGTGCAATCAAAATTTCCTAGGTGGTCTATTTAAAATATCCACAAAATAGTTATATTTACTTAGTTATGTACAAATAAGTGGTGCTGAAATAAGTGCAACTGAAATGCTTTCCATAATTTTATGAACCATAATTTGACCATCTAGTAGTGCAAATAGACATTGACTAAATGTAAATCACTTAATATTACATTTTACACTACAAGAATCTGAGTGTATTATCAAAAAAGACAAATGTAGATGCATAACTTGCCACAAAAAATCTAATTGCTGAAGTATTGGTCAGATGTCAAGCATTCAGTCGATTCTGGCACAGTCTCTGCATTATAAGAACTAATGAGTAGAGCGCTGCGAGGACTTTCATACATATTTAAATACAGTCTATGAGTAAAGGTATGGAAGAAAGGCTTTCTGTCAGCTCAGGATGATGGTGACAGTTACATTAAAATAGCTGCACGTAATTTATCATAGTTCCTTATGCTTTGCTGCAGATGACAGATTTCACACACACATAATGATCTGTAGCAAAAGATTGTAACTTATCTCTGTATTAAAATGCCTGTGTGTGTATATATATATATAGCAGCTTTAACCAGGTAAATGCATTGACTCCTATAAGTAAGTGCAGAGGTGTAAAAAGCACTTGAAGCCATACTTGAGTAAAAGTACAGATACCTTACAGTGAAAATGACTCCATTACAAGTTACAAGTAACCAATTCCAATACGACTTGAGTAAAAGTCTTACCCCCGGTTTCACAGACAAGGCTTAAGCTAGTACTAGACTAAAATGCATGTTGCTTATCTTACAATATGTCAGTGCCATTGTTTTGCCTCAAGATGCACACCAGTAATGTTTTTTTTTTCTAGTCTATGTTTATAAAAGATGCCCTAATTGAACTAAGGTCTAATCCTGGCTTAGTCTAAGCCCTGTCTGTGAAACCGGGTCATAGAGTATCTGATTTTAACAGTACTTAAGTATGTTACTCTGAATGTAGGCTCAAAGATGCACTACTCCTCGACACCTGAGAGACAAGCCGGTGAAAATAAGAAACAATTGATTTGTAAAGAAATCATGTTTATTTTCTAAAATCAAAACAAAACTGAACACCTCAATATTGCAGTAAATCAAGATCAACACAACAGCCTCTTAAACATCTAGTCTCAGTTAAGCTTAAGTCCATAAAAAGGCCATAAGTAAAACAATATCCTTCAAAAACATATTGTCAGTATAGGGGATAAATAAAATAATGTTAAGTAAAATTAACTAATCAAAGTCTACTTGCACTGGATGAGCTGGTTTGAGCCTCTTCGCTGGCTGCAGTCATCACCTCATCTCTTAAATCAACCACCTGCGATCAGCAACTACCTGCTAATGCACTTGCATTCACGTAAAGTAGCCTTGTTGACAAGTTTGGGTGAGTAAAGGCAAAACGCACAAGATATAGTACCTCCAATGCCCTTAGATGGCAATATCGCTTATTTATAACAGAAACAAACTGCTGCAGAAAAAGTTAGGTGCCATGTAAAATGTAATGTGTAATTGCATTACTCATCACAAATGTATTGGAGTAAAAAGTACATTTACTTGTTCAAAAGATACTTAAGTACAGTAACTAATTACATTTACTCAAATACTTTACACCTCTGAGTAAGTGATTCATAAAGGTGTCATTAAAAAAAAGTTTGTTTGACCCATGTGACAAAGCACTTCTCGCTCAGTCTGATGACTACCTGTCTGTCCCAAACAGATGAAGGGAGTGATTGGGAAACCTTTTTGAAACTGTCATTGTTTCTGCAATTTGTGTTTGGTGCTATAGTGGTGCTGAAATTACACACTGCAGCCAAGCACAGTTCTACAGGGGCACTTGAGGTGCTAAGCATCCTCAAACAGATGTAAGAGCTCTTGCTAATGCACAAACACACACATACACACACACACACACACACACACACACACCACATTATCTCACACAATCCACAGCCTACTGTGGGATAAAAAAAAATCCAGGATAAAGCTGTCTCTAACTGCTGATCTGGTCTCAGTGACTTAGTCAAATCTGAACCTTATTTGAGGTGAAAGCTGATCGCACTATATTAATTAAATTACTTTGAAAAAACAAAAAGAAACAAACTGGTAGTGTAGTTCATTTTGGTAGCATTAAAAAGTAATTTGTTCAGAGAAAACAAATACTTTTATTCAATGTGCTAAGGATCATTTCATTTGTCAAAAATGACAGTAAAGATTTCTATTTCAAATAAATGGTGTTCTTGTGGATTTTCTCTTCATAAAAAAAAACATTGTTTTAAGGATACAACTATTAAAAGTAGCTGTTTCTTTAGTTTGCTTTGATACTTTGCATTCATGCTAACTTCAGACCCACATTCTAAAACAGTTAGCTGTGTTATAGCTGTTTGGGGTGGGGATAGTTGTAAAAGTGTATTAAAAATGTTACAACCAACCCCTTATAACAAATCCAATGAGACCAGTTATCAATCACATCCTCTGTTAAGGCAAAGTCACATGAGTTTTTTGTTTGTTGCACATCAGATGATTTATGTAGTAAATGTGTTTCATTGTAGTTTATTTTCACATATAGTACACCAGGGCCCCATCTGAAACTTAAGCAGCTGACTTGTTGCCTCGCTACCCTATCAGTCAATGACTTTGCAGGCAGCGTTTGCACACGAAGGCACCTGATGGCAGCATAACGGTTTAATGATCTACTGCAAAATAGAGAGCTTTGGTGAAATCTAAACTAATATTTAATTACTACAATAGTAATCTTTAGAAATTACATCAGAAGTGGAAAACGTTGGTCAAAAACTTACATTTACACACAAACTGACCACCAACCGCAACTTTCAGATTCAATCTTTATTTTTAACTCAGCTGTCACAGAATGGAAAGTTCAGGATTTTGGGATATCAAAGGCAGCAAAGGTTACATCTATGCTGCCTTCAAATATCGATCAGATGAAGGTATCTCAGGAGACAGGAAGTGAACTTTGAATTCAGGCATGCCTTGATGCCTTCCTAGTTTAAAATGTGTCCTCCAATGGCAGCATTTTTCAGTTTTCGGATGCAGCCCATGTTCCACCATCATTTCCTCCCAAAGATCCCTGTCACTAGAATACTAATCACCTGCACCTGGAATCCATCAGAATGCCAATCAACGGACTATTTAAGCACACATCTCAGCTTCAGTCATTGTCTAGTCTCCAATGCGGATACACAACTATTTACCTGTGAAGATTTATCATTCCTGCTCCTTCGTTCCAAGTTCTCCTCTTCAGCACTTGTCACCGGGGATCTCACCTGCCACTGGCAACCATTATTCCACTCTAGCCATCCCGATATCCACCCATATCCTTCAAAACAGAAAGACTGTGTTCAATCTACTCAAGTGATTGTTCTCCATTGCCATTACTATATTCAATACTCACACGTTCCCTTTCAAGGGAACTTGAGCTGCTTCGAAGACGCTGTGGGAATGCTTCTGCGTGATTGCTTCATGAAAGCACATGTAAAATCAGTCCTATGGTGTGACGGAACGTCAAAGACGGGTGATTTCATGACCAGGAAACGATAAAGCATACCCAAACCAAAGGCTCTGGTTATGGAACATGAAGTAAAGGCTCTGCTGCAAAAGGAGGCTGTAGAATGGGTTCCTCCCAGCAGGGAGTCAGGGTTTTTGTTCCAAAGAAGGATGGGGGGTTGCGTCCTATTCTATATCTGCACAAGTTAAATCACTCTGTGAAAAGCTCAAGTTCAGAATGGTCACTTTAAAACAAATCGTCTTTGACTCAGATCAGATCCGAGGACTGGTTTGTCACGATAGATCTAAAAGACGCATGTGCTGGGTTGAGATTAAACGGCAAGGAAAGTGTGCTTTCTCCGGCACAGAGAACCACCTTTTTCGGCATGATATGGGATTTATCTACGATTCAGGCAAGTCTGTCTCCTGCATGAATAGAAGCAATTCTCATAGTCGTAAACAAGTTAATGCCAGGCCAGTGGTGGCTCAAAACCAAGGGGTTCTCCACGAGGGGAAACCCATTTCGTATGATCAAGGTCACGCAGCGATGTCTTCGTCCCTGCGTCATGTGGAAAAAACCCTGGTTTCTTTACCAAGGGCCAATGTTGGGAGCTCCTTGTCATTGCTTAACACTTACTACAGAGTATGGCTGAGTATGGTTCTCTGACCTAGTGTCTCTCCTCATCGGCTCTCCCTGGGAAATTCCAGTCAGGAGGGACCTTCTCTCTCAGGCAGGGGGCTCACTTCTTCATCCCCGGCCGGAGTTATGGAAACTGTGGGCTTGGCTTCTAAAGGGGGCCCAGCTCATAGATTCAGGTCTCTCAACCGAGGTTGTTGGGACCATACTCCACTCCACAGATCCCTTCAAGAGGAAATTGCATGCCCTGAAGAGGAGAGTTTTCACTTTGTGGTTAGAGGATGGCCTGATGGACCCAGCAAACTGCCCAGTTGGTACAGTTCTGGAGTTCCTGCAAGAGCGATTCACTGCAGGTTTATCCCCATCCACTTTAAAGGTTTATGTGGTGGCCATTTCTGCTTATCACATTCCTGTGGATAGAAATACGTCTGTGAGGAGACATTCTTGGGTAACTTGTTTCCTCTGTGGCACTGATTTGGCCATAGTACTGGAAAACCTTTCCATGGCTCCCTTTGAGCCTATTGAGGAGGTTATGGAAAAGTTCCCCACTCACAAGACTGTGTTCCTCCTCACCATTTCGTCTCTCAAAAGATCTGGATACTTACAAACCTTGTTGGTATCCCCTTCCTGCCTTGATTTTGGTGGCGAGTCCTTTTGAGCTGTAGGTCTTTCTCCCTCCTACATGTAACATATAACAAGGACAATGTAAAATAAAATGTCACCGAAATATTTCTTGAGCACCAAATCAGCATATTAGAATTATATGTAACCCTTTTGTTAACCCTAGGGGTTCATTTCAATGCTGCGTTAAATAAGAAAACCTGGGTTCCCGGCAGTTGAATAGGGAATTTGGCCGGTGCTTCTTTTCTTTGAATTAAAACAGTTGTAATTTATCTTTTCTCCTGTACCAATGATTTCACAATAGAATTAAAATAGGAAAAATCCTTATTTATATTTTTCTTAGAAATTTGTAACTGTGTTAAATGAATTAACTATCTAAAAGAACAATGAAATGCCAGATAACAAATTTAGGAAAAAAAGGAATAGCAATGATTTATTTATTTATTTTTTTACACTACTAAAAGGACTTTGTTTTGTTTCAAAGAAAGCACTAAATGATGAAACAAATAATTAGGTTGTATAAAGAATAGCAAATAACAGAAATTATTTTACCCAAAAATCTGTAAATGATTTGTTTTTCCAGCAAATAAAAGATTTATACAGCCTCTCAGAATTTTTTTTTTTCCCAAATACTTTGTTTCTTAAACCTGTATTCTTAAATTGTAACCTCAAATTAAATACGCGATAAAATGTCAAACCCTTGATAAAGTTAAACACTTCAAAAATAATAAAACAATACCAAAATCACGTTCTTTCATGATCTTTTACACACTTCCAAAGGAAAAGAAAAACACTGAGATTATGTTTCTGTCCCGTATGAAAGTTTTGGTATGAGTCAGTAACAGTCAAAAATGTACGCGTACTTTAACGTTGGGGCCCAGTCCGTTGGTGCACATATAAAACTGAAGAGTTCTGTGCGATCTCTCTAACAGTAAACAAGTCTCAATATATGAACTCACCCACGTCCATCCAACGATAACGATGAGGCAATGTTGGCATCACTCACGACACAAACTCACTTTCTCCAGTCCCGTTCAATCCACACGAAACTAAGTCCAGTCAAGCTGCGTCCAGTGATGAAATGCAAGAGGTGTCCAGTCCCAAACGAATTTAGAACGAGTTCACAACGAACTTCTTCACATCAGTCACTGTTTGCAAATCTAAATGTCTCTATCTGATAATAAATCAGCACACACGGAGTTCTCAAACGATCGCGAATAGACTAACAGGAAAAATAAATCACTTTAAGCAGTAAAGCAAAATAAAATGAATAAAACATTTCCTATAAACGTTTTCCTTTGCACTTCGGGCCTTATATCACAGATAATATAACTGGTCTCCAAAATGACGACATATCTCACGCGAACGATTCACATGCAGCTGCTTCTCTCCATGTGCGATGCTCCTCTCTTCCTTCTTCCGCACGTAACTCACGTCATGATGCAACAACAACAATCTCAACATTCATTGGCCAGCAACAAAACACTTGTATTAAACACACTTTCTCACTGGTCATGAACAAAAAAACAAAAGAAATACATAGTTGCATCATATTTTGAAATAAAAAAACAAAATACATTTTAATTTGTTGTGTTATTTTTACTACTAACCATATTCAACACAATACACATTTTAGGGGTCCCTACATATATTTTTAAGGACTGTGTCAGCTTTTCCATCACAGTAATACAATAAATTATAATTCAAAATAAATTAAGTGTTATTTGAAATTGGGAAAATAACTGTAAAATACAGCAGTGCACTACTCTTAAGTTGTTTTTAGGACATTTGTCAGTGACCGCACTTTCTATTCAGCAAATCTGACTGAATCCAGCTGATTCAAGCTGTTTATAGCTCCAGGTTGGGGTTTTATGTTGTTCTGTGTAGATTAATTACCATCTGGATGTAAATGTGATCCCACTCAATGCCTAACTCCTGATTACAATTTTATAATTTATGGTCATTATTAAAGTAAATAGTAGGCGGAAATAATTGTAATAAAGGAAATAGGCCAGAAATAATTGTATTTTCTGTATAGTTTGCTTAAGCAGCAGAAACATCATGAGAAATCACAATATGAGCCTGCTGTTGTACATGAGGTTGCAGTATGAAACTGGCCTAAGGGTCAGAGAGAGAGTGGAAAAAGATCATGAAAAACTAATTTACACAGTTTGATTCATTCAATTGTTTATCCATTCATTCATTCACCCTTTCGCTCACTCACACTCATGCGTATACTGTATGTGTGTATACTGTAACTCTCCCTGACAGTGCATGTATAATTCTCTCTGTGCGTGTGAGAGTGTGTGTCTGTGTGTGGCTCATTGACATGCCTGGCTGTGCTGTCTCTCTCTCTCTCTCTCTCTCTCTCTCTCTCTCTCTCTCTCTCTCTCTCTTTGTGTGTGTGTGTGTGTGTGTGTGTGTGTGTGTGTGTGTGTGTGTGTGTGTGTGTGTGTGTGTGTGTGTGTGTGTGTGTGTGTGTGTGTGTGTGTGTGTGTGTGTGTGTGTGTGTGTGTGTGTGCTGGTCCTAAGGGTTCTGTAGCTGCTGCTAGTGAAGCGGTTAAGGGGTATTAAACACTGGGCCCCACGGGTTCTCTGCTCTCCTCTACTCCACAGCGCCTTGATGATGCACAACATTAGACGTCTCCTCTGAGACCACAGTATGCTCTCTAATCCCAAGGACAAGCATGTATGCTGTTTCGCCTAACATTTTCCTCCCCCAGTTCCCTTTTGAATGGGAACTCGCACTGCGTCCTCTTGAGGACACCATGGGGACTGCCTTCAGCATGACCAGTGTCTGAAGCATGAGTCTAAACACAACAATGAACTTGACAATGGCCAGCGACAGCCTATGAAGTCACTACAGGTGTGACCGCAGGTATAGAAGGGCACCTGTAGAACACATCATTCTCTTATTTGTCTTCAGGATCCATGGGAGTACATGTAAGGAGCATGCGTGTTTAGTTCTCGAGGGAGCTGAATGCATGTATTGTGAGGATTTTTCAATGAAAAGCCCTGTTTGTGCCGTCCCTATTTTTTTGTGGGACGTGCATTTGGGTGGAATGCCTTTGATTCTTTGAAGAAGCTGGATGTAGGTATGATGCATTCGAAAACTGACCACGGCCCACATTTATCTTTTATTACAGAAATGTGAAAGAATTGCGTGAGCATGGAGATCTGTCAATGCCTTCCTACTATTTCTCAGTAGCTGAGTGGATACAGTACTGTGAAGGGTAGGTAAAGGGGTAGGGGACAGAGTATACAGTTTGTACAGAACATTATTATGTCAGTGGAAAGTCCCCATAATGGAAACCTAATGTGTGTGTGTGTTGCCTCTTAAAGTGCGGTCACATTTACCAGTGTTTGGCAATTTTTTCGCAGACGAGATCCATTAAAGGAGACATATTATGTAAAACTCACTTTTATAAGGTGTTTGAACACTGATGTGTATCCACAACCAGCCTACAATCGTAAAAATCCACCAAATACTTTTTTTTTTTTTTTATAATCCTCATTCATCATTTTCAATCTATCAGAACATGCTGTTTTATATTTCCCCCTACTCCTACGTAAGAGTATGGGAACCCCGCCCATGACTGGTGATGATCTGCCCTTTAAACATAGACACACCCCTGAGTGAAAAGCACAGGGTCCTCCATTTCTGTTCACTTGCTGTATCCACTAGCTAGAGGATTACAATGTCTTCACCAAAAAAAAAATTCAAACGTTCTGTTGTTGGATGTACCAACGAACATACGAGCCATAGACTCCCGACATATACGAGCCACTGAGGACACCGTAGTTGAATTTCATTTTTGAAGGAAATGTGCAGGAGAATGTCAGTAAAATGTTGTATATTTGCGCAGATCATTTTACACATGACTGCTTCACCAACTAGGGTCAGTACAACCCTGGATTTGTGAAAAAGTTGTTTCTGAAGGATGGGTCAATAATAACAGCACTTTGTTCTCTAATTTCATATCTAGAACAAGTATGGCACTTCATATTTTGTGAATGTTTGCAAGTTTCCTTTCTAGAATGCTGTACGGCAAATCTGGCTAAAGTTACCAAAGTCTCTGACTGTATTCACAGAGTCTAACTTAGAGCCATGTCGTTTTACCCTGAAAAACGCTCTTCGTCTGCGTAATTCATAAACGCTCATTTATTATACACTGTAGAGTTTCCTACAGTTCCCACATGAGCGCCTATACAACAATTTATAGATTAACATGACAGTACATATTAGTTGAGTGAGTTGAATCAATGTAACTCCACAACAACTACATAAATGTATTCACTAACCATTCAGAAACGTCCAGGTGCAGTCTAAAAGTTGCAACCTCTTCCGAGTCTCTCCGTCTGTGTCTGAGAGATGGAGATTGTGAGAGTGAGATTCACCTGTTTTGTAGACGGAGTATGCAAAGCTCGTGTAAAGGATTCCACCCTCTTCTGGAAGGGGGGCGGGAAGCAGCAGCTCATTTGCATTTAAAGGGACACCCAAAGAACGGTGCGTTTTTGCTTACCCCCAAATAGGGGCAAATTTGACAAGCTATGATAAATGATCTGTGGGGTGTTTTGAGCTGACAATTCACAGACACATTCTGGGGACACCAGAGACTTATATTACACCTTGTGAAAAAGGGGCATAATATGTCCCCTTTAATTTCAATGGGAATTCAAGCAATCTGGAGTTTCGAGTGAGGATGAAAGATTTCAACAAGCAGATTTCACCACAGATTCACATTGATCGTGCAAATTTCTGCATTCATGAACAGAAAGCTGCTTGATTTGAAAGTTACTTCATACATCACTACACTACTGATAACACAAAACAGATCTTATTATCTGCGACATTTCACAGAAATGTTGCTAATGTTACCACACATTTATGCAAAAATGAATAAATAAATAATGCTAACTATAGTAATAGTTCAAATAGGCATACACTGGAAAAAGGTTGGTGGTTACACTTTATTTTAAGGTGTCCTTGTTACAGAGTAAGTATACAATTAAGTACTGAGTAATATTAATTAAGAACATGTACTTACTTTAGGGTTAGGTTTAGGAGTAGGGTTTGGTGTATGATTAGTCGCTCGAATAATCTACTGTTATCACTGTAGTAAGTACACTGGAATACACTGTAAAATAAATTGTTTTCAATTGCTTTGTGGTTCAGTTTCATTTGCACTCTTCCCAGCATGCACTGGAGCCTAACTAATTATGCCTGTATTGTTTGAGCACATGCCAGGTTTATTTAAACTGTTATTGTTGATTTTGTTGTCATGTCTAGTGACTTGTTGTCTTGTGATGTAAAGATGAGTTTGTTCCTCTATTAAAATGATCAGCAAGTTCGCTACCCTTGTCATTTTTTCATGTTCTGCACCAAGCATTTGGGTCTGTGTTTATTCACTCTGTCATCGCACGACCCCTATCTCTCTCAAAAGCCACAAAATGTGATTTTTTGAAAAGGGGGAACTCTTCTGGAAGTGAAGGAGTTAATACTCAGGCAGATATTATTTGTATGTTATTAATTTGTTCCCTGTCACCGATATAGTTTCTGATATTTGATATGTGTGTTTTCATTTGGCAGTCCTCTCAGATGCCATTTAACTACCAGTTTATTGGTTTTTGATGAAATTTATTTGTCCTTCTTTTTCATTTCCGCTATCTTACCACAACATTATTACTTACCAAAATATGCTTCCTTTCTTGCCGCTTGCTGAGTTTCGGAGGGAGCGAGAGGGAGACAAGATTGATTGATCCCGAATGAGCGTATAGCGAGTTTGTAATGCTTCTTTCTTCTTGCTTATTCTCTGTGTGTTCCACCTTCCACTTTGTTTTTAATGTGTTCCGTTAGAATCAGAAGGAAAGGACTTTTCCCTCTCACAGAGGATACATTACACACTTCCATCAAGAGGAAAAAAAACTCTGATGTGTACCGGCTTAATTATTCATTGCTAGTTATGATCACAGATTAATAATTTGGTA
The DNA here is from genome assembly GCF_018812025.1 of Megalobrama amblycephala. NCBI lineage: Eukaryota > Metazoa > Chordata > Actinopteri > Cypriniformes > Xenocyprididae > Megalobrama > Megalobrama amblycephala. The sequence continues at coordinate 34,299,872 of NC_063046.1, forward strand.
GATTAGAACTAAAACAACAACAACAAAAAACAAACAAACAAAAAAAAACTTGCAGGCCTCTCTCTCCATCCTGAAGCTTGTGCAAAAAGCCATTAGCTTAGTTGTACGAACATTCAATATGAATAAACAGCTTTTCAGGCCCTAATCTATTTCGCATATGCTTCCAACTAACCTTTTTGGCTAGAGTAATGTTTCCTAACATGCATTTGCATGGCAGGAGAAGGGTCATGAAAACTCTGAATGATTTCCTATGCAGGGAAGGCCATTAGGATTAATGCTAGCTCCATTGGCTGTCATACACAGTGCTATGGAAATCAGTACATATTTGTAATTGTCTTTCCAGGGTCACACATGCTCCATTAAGTACACTCTAAGTGCTCTCTGTGATGTCCATTTGCCAAACACCAGAGATCCACTGATTATGCAGCCGTGTCAACAGGTGGCATTACTGCATTACCCCAAGACTGGTAATTGCAAGACATTATTACTTGTTATAAATGTACACAGGCTTTCTACCGCCCTTTGTTCAAAACACTATATATATATATATATATATATATATATATATATATATATATATATATATATATAAATCGAAGTACTAATTACACTGCTTGGATACAGCACAGAGGTTTGTCACTGGGGAGAATAAGAGGAATACGAATAAGAAACAAACTGACAGGAAACTTTGCCTGGGAGATTTGAGTAGCATTATGAATTAACAGGAGGGAGAGAATAGGCGTTAAATAAGGTGTCGGAATAATCCTTCTCTGAAGCTGTTGCTTTTGGGGGAGCAAGATATGGGTGGCAGTGAAATCCACAGGGATGAGAGAAAGCTTTGTAGCTAAAATGTATGCTGGAGTAAATAAAAAAGCAGGGAAGAAGAGAAGTGGGAGTGAGTCTTACATATGATGACCGGACAAGTCAGTCTGCCCCTCTCCCTGGTGAATTGCATACAAGAATAACATGCTGCTGGTTGGAATGTGTGTGTGTGTGTGTGTGTGTGTGTGCGTTTTTGTGACATATCAGGACACAAATTTGTATAATGACATGGGTATGACATGGGTATTACTAGGAGGGGGTGACTTATGAGAACATGTCCCTATTTTTCAAAAGGCTTATAAATCATACAGAATGATTTTGTTTTTTTTGTTTTTTTTTGAGAAAGTAAAAATGTGCACGGTTTAGGGGTAAGGTTGGTGTAGGGCAATAGAAAATACGGTCTGTATTTTCTGTGTGCATTTGATTGAAAATAATAAGAAATTTTACTTGAACATCAAAACAACAATGATTTCTGAAGGATCATATGACACTGAAAATTCAGCTTTGTCATCACAGGAATAAATTAATTTATTTAATTTTAAAATCTATTCACATAGAAAATAGAATGTTATTTTAAATTTTAATAACATTTCAAAATATTACAATTGTAAGAAACACCCCATTGGCCCAAAAACGGAATCCGACAGCCTGGGCGAAGGGTTAACGCGTGTATGTCTTTTCAGTGCCCCTGTGAAGTTCACTTAATTTCTAGAATTTAGTTTTAATTTTACTTTAGCTGCTCATTTAATCTGACTCCAATTTCAAATGATTATTACTCTTAGATGGTGTTTCCAATTAGAAATTAATCATTGGTTCTGTATTAATTTAGATATTTGATTATTCTGGGTATCCCATACTTTCAATTATTCGTTCATCAGGGACCCAATGCCGCACAGAGATACTCGCCCCGGGTTTGCGGTAAACTCATAAACTCGCCAGTCTGATCTTCGTAAGAGAGTGTAATAAGTTAGCTAATACCTTTAGTCGGTTGCCTACTGCTCACTCAAACAGAAGTGTATTTTACTTTAGCCACTTCCATACATCTTGCTAAATCAGTGGTAAACAGAAATCATAAGGTCTTCTGCTTCTTCATTCATGCGCCTTCAGTTTGTTCTACCCTGGACACAGATTTACGGTAGCATTAGCCTCCCATAATTTACTGGTATAATGATTTCAGGAGAATCCAGAGTAAATCAAATATAACATTTTATTTGTCAGGTATAAGTATATCATGCCAATTACACAAATAAACAATTAGAAGCCAATTCAGAAATCATAAATACATAACATCAGTTGCTCAAAGATGACTCTAAGAGTAAGAAATGCACATACACACAGTGGTGGATTAGTGTTTTTAAGACACTCACCCATCTCTGCATGGGGGTTTCTGGCTACAGAAGATCCCACATGACTGCTTTGCACTTTCCCTTAAATACCCAGACCAGAACAAAAGGATTGTAAATATTTACTACACCAACACCTGTTTTGGGGGGAGAGGAGTGGGTTCCCTTTCATGGGAACTATCGACGCTACGTCGGATGACGTGATGGGAACCTTCTGTCTTTTGTGTTCGTGAAGCACCTCTGTATCCAACCAATGAAAAGACGTGACGTCAGAGGCGGGTGACGTCATGGATCAGGAAGCTATAAAGCACACCTGAACACAAAGCACGCCAGCTTCTGTTGTCTTCAGCAAGCGCTCTCTGTATCTTGTCTGTCTTATTTATTGTTGTCTGTCTGATATATATATATATATATATATATATATATATATATATATATATATATATATATATATATCACACAGTGATCTCTTCGTCCGAGGACAAGAGTTTCAAAGCACAAAAATAAGACAAAAGCATTATGGCGGAAAAGCAGCAGCAGTTTAAAAAGTGTACTCCTCCTTGTCCACGCTACATAGTGACAGGAGATACACACGACATGTGTGTGAAATGCCTGGGGGTTGAGCATGCACAGGCGGCTCTCGAGGGAGCCATCTGTGTACACTGCGAACGGCTCACCCTCAGAGTCCCTCTTCGAGGAGAGCGCCGAGGCGAATGTTCCCCGCGGTCTGGTCCCGCTGCTGCCGAGGCACAGCGAAGGCTGCACTCGTGGGGTTCACAAATGGATCTAGCGGAGGGGGAAGAGACGGGCGCTGCCCTATCGCTTCCCTTACCCGCTAGACCCAGTGTCTCTCCTTTGGTGGCGGAAGCACACGTAGCGGTTTCTTCCCCCGAAGAGAGGCACCGGTGCTCAACATATCTTCCTCCGAGGAGGTTGATGTAGAGAGTGTCGAGGAGGAACCGCCATCCTCATCCCCTGCATACGAGGAGCTATTAGAGGTAGTGACCAGGGCAGTAGAAAAGCTGAATATTGACTGGCCCGCAGAAAAAGCTGAAAATAAAACCAAAAGTAAGCTAGATGAGAGGTTTCTCCCGGTTCGGTCACTACGAGTCCAGTATAGACTGCACAGCCCACAAACATCGCTGTACAGCAATATAGTTGGACTGAAACGTCATGGTTATTGGGCGATGCCTCGGGTCGAGGAGACGCTTGCGAGCCATCTCTCGCCCGAATCTGCATCGTCCCACAAGACCCCGACGCTGCCCACCAAGCCCCTAAAGACAACTTCCAGCTTGTTGGGCAAGGCTTATTCGGCGGCAGGTCAGGCGGCTGCATACCTTCATACAATGTCGATCTTGCAGGCATATCAAGCCGACCTGCTAGGGGAGATTGATGAGAGCAGGGAAGCGTCCTTTGAAGCGTTGCATGAGATTAGAAAAGCAACAGATCTAGCTCTCCGGGCCACCAAGGAGACGGCCAAATCCATCGGCCGCTCTATGGCAGCCCTGGTGGCCACGGAGAGACACCTTTGGCTCAATCTTTCAGACATTAAAGAAAGAGACAAAAACTTACTCATGGACGCGCCGCTGTCTCCTGATGGCCTGTTCGGCGATGCTATGTCATCTGTCGTCGACAGGTTTCAGGAGACACGGAAACAGACAGCGGCATTCTCTAAGATCATTCCCCGCCGCTCTCATCCCCCCGAGGCTGCTGGGCGGGAGCAGCCTCGGCCGACAGCCAGCTCCTCGGCCCACAGGGCGCAACAGAAGGCCAGTGTCGCCTCCCGCACTCCCCCAACGTAGATCCTGGGGACCGGGTCGGGCGGCACAGGCGAAGCCTTCCGGGGGTAGGACGGATCTGAGGACTGTCATTATCTCCCGGAAGGCTTCAAAGAAGAGATCCTGACATCCATAGCGCAGGATCTGTTGAGGGCAGCCCCCTCCGGGAGGATTCGGATATCGGGTCCTTCCCGGTGCCCTCAGGGGACCGTATTGTCAACCCTGCCACCCAGTGTGCGTCAGGACACAGCGGTCTCCGTCAACTCTCGCGTGGTTCGTTTTTCTGCCGGTGCGCCACGTCAGATAGACGAGCCAAGTGCTCAAAAAACACCAGAGACCAGTCTCGAGAGGCTGGTTCCCTTAGTAGAATATTTGGAAGAATGGAAAAGTCTCCCAAACATTTCGAAGTGGGTGCTGCTCATGATAGAACAGGGTTACAGAATTCAGTTCGGTTCTCGTCCGCCCAAGTTCAGGGGGGTGCTTTCCACAGTGGTACCCCCAGAGCAGTCTCTGGTGATGGAACAAGAGGTTACGACGCTTTTGCAAAAAGGGGCTATAGAAAGGGTTCCCCCTCCCAGCAAAATATCGGGCTTTTACAGCCGCTACTTCATTGTTCCAAAGAAGGATGGAGGGTTGCATCCGATCATAGATTTACGTGTACTAAATCGATCTGTAAGAAAGCTGAAGTTCAAAATGCTTACACTCAGACAGATCATCTCTCAGATCAGGTCCGAGGACTGGTTTGTAGCGATAGATCTGAAAGACGCATACTTCCATGTATCCATCCATCCTTCTCACAGGAAGTTCCTCAGGTTTGCTTTCGGGGGCGAAGCTTACCAATACAGGGTTCTTCCGTTCGGCCTATCCCTCTCACCCCGCACGTTCACGAAGTGCGTGGATGCAGCACTGGCTCCGCTGAGACTCCAGGGCATCCGCGTGCTGAACTATATCGACGATTGGTTGATACTAGCTCAAACAGAACAACTGGCAGTTCAACATCGAGATGTTGTTCTGTCGCACATGAAGAGGCTTGGGCTGAGGCTCAACGCCAAAAAGAGTGTGCTGGTCCCGAGTCAGGTTGCAAATTACCTAGGTGTAATCTGGGATTCCACCACGATGCAGGCGCAGTTGTCCCCTGCTCGTGTGAGTTCCATTCTCGGGGCCGTGAAGGGGGTAAAATTAGGCCAGTCACTCACTGTAAAACAGTTTCAGAGACTGTTGGGTCTGATGGCAGCTGCGTCCAACGTTATTACTTTTGGCCTCCTGCACATGAGACCCTTACAGTGGTGGCTCAGGACCAAGGGGTATTCCCCGAGGGGAAATCCTTTTCGCATGATCAAAGTCACGCGGCGATGCCTTCGTGCTCTGGTCATGTGGAAGAAGCCTTGGTTCCTAACCCAGGGACCCGTGCTGGGGACTTCTGGTCGTCGTGTAATGCTTACGACAGATGCTTCCCTCACGGGCTGGGGAGCGATCATGAGTGGTCGCTCGGCTCAGGGCCTCTGGGAGGACCATCAGCGCTCCTGGCACATAAATCGGCTGGAGATGATGGCGGTGTTTCTTGCATTAAAACACTTCCTCCCAGACCTGAGAGATCATCATGTGTTGGTCCGTACAGACAACACTGCAGTGGTCTCGTACATCAACCATCAGGGGGGTTTGCGATCTCGCCTATTGTCCAAGCTGGCCAGTTGCATCCTCCTCTGGTCCCAGGGAAAGCTCCTCTCGCTGAGAGCAACTTACATCCCTGGGCGGTTGAATGTGGGAGCAGACGCCCTGTCGAGGCAGGGCGCGAGACCGGGGGAATGGAAACTCCACACCGAGGTGGTGGAGTTGATATGGAAAACTTTCGGTCGAGCTCAAGTCGATCTATTTGCCACAGAGGAGTCAGCTCAGTGCCCTCTGTGGTACTCACTTCAGCACCCAGCACCTCTAGGGCTGGATGCCATGCTACAGACGTGGCCGAGGCTGCGTCTGTACGCGTTCCCCCCAGTCTCAATGCTCCCGGGAGTTCTGGAGAAGGTTCGCCAGGAGGAGGTCAACCTAATATTGGTGGCCCCTTACTGGCCGACCAGAGTATGGTTTTCGGACATAATGTCTCTACTTCACGGCTCTCCCTTAGAGCTTCCTCTCAGGCAGGATCTCCTGTCTCAATCGGGCGGCACGATTCTCCATCCCCGCCCAGAAATGTGGAAACTGTGGGCCTGGCCCCTGAGGGGGCAAGGCTCATAGGAACTGGTCTCTCAACCGAGGTTGTGGAGACCATCCTTCACTCTAGAGCTCCCTCCACGAGGAAGTTGTACTTATATAAATGGAAACTGTTCTCTATGTGGTGTGAACAGCATAATTTGGACCCGGTCCATTCTTCTGTCTCTGACGTGCTTCAGTTCCTTCAGGAAAAGTTCTCGGAAGGTTTAACCCCTTCCACGCTGAAAGTATATGTGGCCGCTATTTCGGCTCATCATATCCCTGTAGGGGGCTCCTCGCTGGGTCGAGACCCCCTAGTAGTACGCTTCCTCCGTGGTGCACTCAGGTTGAGACCTGTGGTGCGCACGAAGACCCTGACCTGGGACCTCGCTATTGTGCTCCAAGGGCTGGCTGAGGCTCCCTTCGAGCCGATAGAGGAGGTGTCAGATAAGTTCTTGACACTCAAAACCATCTTTCTTCTGGCTGTCCCTGAAGAGAATCGGTGATTTACAAGCGCTGTCAGTCGCTCCATCTTGTCTTGAGTTTGCGCCAGGTATGGTGAAAGCCTTTTTGCATACCAGGCCTGGCTATGTTCCAAAGGTTCCAACGAGGGTCCCAGGTCCCATTGTACTGGAGGCTTTCTGCCCGCCTCCTTTTGCGAGTTTGGATCAGGAAAGGAAGAATCTGCTTTGCCCTGTAAGAGCATTAGATGCTTATGTCCACAGAGCTGCCCTGTGGAGGAAAACAGAACAATTGTTTGTATGTTACGGGTCCCCTAAGAGGGGGGGCCCAGCATCTAAACAGCGGATGAGCAAGTGGGTGGTCGAGGCCATCTCTCTTGCGTATGAGACGGTGGGGTGCCCGTGTCCTCTGATGGTGCGTGCTCACTCCACGAGAGGTATGGCCGCGTCCAGAGCTCTCCTATCTGGTGTCTCTATGGACGACATCTGTGGTGCGGCTGGATGGTCATCCCAGCACACTTTTATCAGATTTTACAATCTTCACCTTAACATCACTCCAGGGGCCAGGGTGCTACACTGAGACATTTAAAATGATACCAAACATGAAATGAAAAAAACAATAGATACACAAGATACATTATACATAAAATATGCATTATTGGAGAACTTTCAGTGACTTGAGTCAGGTGGAAAGGAAGGAGGGTGTGTGCTTGATCTCAGTTTTTGTCTTAGCAGGAAAATCAAGTCTTACACAATTTTTTATTGTAAAAGTAATGTGATCAAATAAATGCAGCCTTTGGTGAACATAAGAAAATCTTATTTAGGCCCTCTTGGACATACAATAAACATCTTATATAAGACTAAATTAACTCTAGAAGGTATTTCAAACATTTTAGGATAATAATAATATAACAAAACACATGCATTTTAATTTAATGTGCTTATTTAACTGAGGTCACACAAATCCTTAAAGCAAGGTTTTAGCTCACTTTTAGGGACAACTGTAAACACACGCACACAGGAAAAGTTTGGAAACATTACTACTTTTTTTTTTTTTTTTGCAAACTTTTTAACAGCAACATTAGATGATAGAAGTTTATGGGAATTTTTGACCATTCTTCTAGAAGCGCATTGAGGCAGTGATGTTGGCGAGAACGCCTGGCTCACAGTCTCCACTCTAATTCATCCGAAAGGTGTTCTGTCAAGTTGAGGTCAGGACTCTGTGCAGGCCAGTCAAGTTCCTTCACACCAAACTCACTCATCCATGTCTTTATGGACCTTGCTTTGTGCACTGGTGCGCAGTCATGTTGGAACAGGAATGGGCCATCCCCAGACTGTTCCCACAAAGTTGGGAACATGAAATTGTCCAAAAAGTCTTGGTAAGCTGAAGCATTAAGAGTTCCTTTCACTGGAACTAAGGGGCCAAGCCCAACCCCTGAAAAACAACCCCACACCATAATCCCCCCTTCACAAAACTTTACACTTGGCACAATGCAGTCAGGCAAGTATCGTTCTCCTGGTAAACGCCAAACCCAGACTTGTCCATCGGATTGCCAGACAGAGAAGCGTGATTCGTCACGATAGATAGATAGATAGATAGATAGATAGATAGATAGATAGATAGATAGATAGATAGATAGATAGATAGATAGATAGATAGATAGATAGATCTTACAGAAGTCTATAGTATGTCCTCATTTACTAAACATGTTCCAACAAGCTATCATTCTAAACACTTATTGTCCTCTATTTGCTTCAATCTCAAAAAAGCACATCCGCTATACATGTGTATGTACTACCAACATATTATTCAAGTGTCATACAATTTTATTTTTCATTACATGCAATATTAACTGACCCACTCTTTCTGACAAGCTGAGGTGATGCTGTCTGCATGGATTTTTTTTTTTCTTCTTTTAAATCAAAAGTGTCACTGCAGCAATAATGCTTTGCATGTTGATGAACATTCTTTGATCATGGTTAATCTGACTTGTAAATATACATGAGTATAATTTAGCATGGGCCCTGGCCAATAAGCCTCAACAAGCACCCTAATACTTTTGTGTAACATCAGCAGCGCTAGTCTTTTCCGCTTGAAGATTACTGTCTAATGCTGAAGACAAGGCTTATTTTTGTTTGTGTAAGTGGCTGTAGAAACAGCATTAAAAGGAGCCCTGCTTGCTGGTTGCAAATCTTAGCATGGAAGTAAAAAAACAGGACTATGTTGCCTCAACCTTGCAAACACTCAACAAATGAGGTCTGATGTGCAGCATTATGCCACAAGTACAAGTTTATGTACAGTGTACATCTGTTGTGTGTGTATATAAGAGAATGACATGAAAAGAGGAGAGAGATAGAAAGGGTTTTCATGCTGCTGCTAATAGCTTTCTCTGTGCATTAATTTAGATTTTCTTTTTTTTCCCCCATCTTGTTTCCTGGTAAACTCTCTGGATGACGCACAAAACCTCTTGAGATCTTGAAAGCCCCCTCTCCAAATGGGCATTTCGATTTTAGCTGAAGCGGAGGATCTATGCTTAGGTGTGCATGGACGAGAAAGTGTTTATGTGTAATCATCCTCTGTGTTGTTGCACTTATTCTGTATATACTCAAAAGCATAAGTGTGTGCCATGTGTGTGTGCGTGGGTGTTTTCACAGACCGGATCTTCTACCAGGCCATGTCCACGTTAGTGGTCACACTGTTTTTGTCATATTAATAGCCTGCACTGTGGAGAAACTTGTTGCAATCATTACTTCATGACACTTGAATATAAAGCAGCCTTGTTAGCAGGGAATAAAGATTTCTGTTTAATGTTTGAGTCATCCGGTATCATTTGGAAATTATCTTATCTATTTCTGAGTGAAAATGACCTCATGCATGACCTTTTGGTGTGTGGCCAGCATTGTGTGGTTTATGGTGGCAAGGCTATACAGCTGTTCTCTTTATGAATGATGAATTATTTATAGCATTAGCATAATGATGTGCTTTTAAAATAAGGGAAAATAGAAAAAAACAATATCCTGGCCACACACACACACACAGGGTTTCCATGATGGGGAATTTCCATTGACATAATGATTTTTGTACAAACTGTATATTCTATCCCCTACCCTTAAAGCAGAACTAAGTAACTTTTTTACCTTCATAAATAGTTTTTTAAGTCGTTACGATGGTTAATTGACTTGCAAGTTGAGCTGCGCCAACCCGACACAATCTCGCCTCATGTTCACGTTTACGCGAGAGTGACAAAATGCTTTACGGTAATTCAAAAACAATGTATATATTATGACTTTATAAGACAATTTCGAAAATTACCCACCTCCATCAAGATTTCTTGTACTGTATTTGCAAAACTACTGCGCTGGTGAGCGTTGTAGTCGTTGTAGTCCAGAGCTGCGCTTGGAGTATTTACGACAGTGTGATTCACTGAAGGAACCTGTAGGGGGAGCTTCGCAAATCTTACTGAGTTCCGCTTTAAACCTACATCACAGTACTGCATCCACTCTTCACTCAACAAATGTGTGTATTCAAGTAAAATTAAAAGGAATAATGCAGTGAGGAAAAAAAAAAGAGGGGGAAAAAAGAGAAAAATTAGTCATAGTACCATAATCCTACAATAATGATTTTTACTCAGAGCTGCTGGGTTGGATTTGTCAGAGAGATTTCAGACAGCCATAGGCATACCTCAAAGTATCAGTTTATCCTAGAAAAGCAGTGCTGAAGAACAATTGACGTAACAATGTTTCTCTGCAAGTAACCTGCAATTTTTTTGGTTTCAACCACAGAGATAGCTCAGAATTCCATAGTGCACCTTTTTATTAAGATATTTCAATGAAAAAAAAAGGAAAAAAAAAAGTGTGATTCGCTTTACTGTGTGTTTACTGTGTGTTTACAGACTGTAGAAAGTGTTTTCTTAGTCAACATAACTTTTGTGAGGGAGGCACCTTATCGTTTCCATTTTTGAGTGCATAAATGAATTTTTTGAGTGCATAACTGACAATGACAATTGACAATGTGATCCATCAAAAAACTGATATCCTGTTAATTTATCTCTAGCTTTATTTCAATAATCACTTAATGTTTATTATTATGTTATTGTCAAAACATTGAGTAAAATCACACTTTAATGTGATTATGCACAAAAAACAAAAAAAAAACAAAAAACGTTTTATGAAATTCAAAAAAATGACAAACACTAAGATGTCTTACTCACTGATATGGAGTGAGCAAGCATTTTTCTTTATTATATTGAGATTTTGATATTGAGGCATTTCTTTTTAATACTTTAACCTGATGTTTTGTTGTTGCTGTTGTTGTTTTTTTAAACCACATAAAAAAAGGTTACATTAAAAATGCTAACCTTACCAAATTTTGAACCTTTGACCTGAATTTCATTTTTAGAAAGCCATCCTCCTCATATTCTTCTCTCTGTTGTCCTCAGTCACAATCCCTCTGATCCCAGCACAGTGCTTATGCAACATAATCATGGGTTCCTGAAAAACTGTAGATAAGGAGTGGTTTCTGCAAATCTGCACTTTGGATATGAGGAGAGCAAAAACAAGGATTGTGGTGTGTACGTGGTTTTACACAGTCCTGCTCTAGCTATTTACGGGGCATGACCTCCTTACCCTTGGCAATTCTTTGACGTCTTTCAATTTCTGCACCTGTGGCCCACACAGATGTTTGCTCAGGCAAGGTTGAGTACAGGTTAAGCATGTACTACTTTGAGGAAGAATGGGGAAAAATGTTCACCAATCTTATTAGTGAGTATATGTGTCTGAAGCTCCATTCATAAGGCATGTCAAAGAAAATGATTGCTTTGGAACAATATGTACTGTGAAAAGTGGGCTAAAATGGGACTACATGCATACCTTATGTAAACTGTGCTTTCCACTTCTCTTATATTGATGGAACATCTGTAATGCGTAATGCAGGGTGTTTCAGATAGACTGGGAGTTTGTTTATTTAAACAAACAAAGCAAGAGTAAAAACAGACAAAATAATATGATTATGCAGGCAGATTATCAATTAATAAAGACTTATTTTGAGTGGTTACTTGCATATTTTTATATTATGACCTTAAAACGCCTTTACCATAGTGTATGATTTGAAAACAAATACATTTTTGGACATAGCAAACTTGCTCATAACTCACCTGGTACAGCACTGCACTTGCAAATCTGAGCGCTCCCAGTGAAACATAAGTCAGAATAAAAAGGATCAAAGACTTTTAGAAGCTAGAAAAAATGGTGTGGTTGCTTCAGAAAATACATTTTTATTTCACATTTGCTTTTTTAACACTATAGGTTAGGTAAAGGTTAGGGTTCACTGTAGGTGAGCATTAACATTTTAATGCCTCTCACTAGACATTTTATTTCCAAACTGTTGCGCTACATACAACAACCATCGTAATAAAATGTTTGCATATTCAAGTTCTCACTGGGAATTTGGCTTTGAAAGTGTCACAAAATGTTCAATATGCAACATATATCATCACACTGGGCTGCGTATCTCAAAAGCATCGTGAGCCCAAGTTGATCGTAGAATCATTGCCACCAATGGAGCTAAAATCAACTTAGGCTTACGATGCTTTTGGGAAATGCTACCTTGGATTGTTCGTCAATTTAGCTTGAAGTATATCGAGGGCCTTTAGTGTATCACTATACCTGAGAGAAGTAGAGGCACTTTGTCTGGGTCAGGGATTTAAGTGTTAATGATATCTTGGAAGAGTTCCCAGAAAACAGATGTTGAATAAAACAGAGCTAATTCTGGAAGAACCCGTTTTCTACAATCCACATTACTGTAGTCCCTTCAGTCACACTTTAAACCATATATAATTGTATACACATCACACACACACACACACACACACACACACACACACACACACACACACACACACACACACACACACACTCCTCATCTCCTCTGGCAGCTCTTTTTAACTAGACAGATGAAATATATCTAGTAGGGTTCATTTACCTTCATTTCCCCTGAGATTAAATGCAAACTCCTTTTTTAAATGATCCAATTTTTAACCTACTACATCTTACGTAATTAGAAGTACTCAGCATATGCTCAAAACCTACTGTACCAGCATATTTAAATATTCATTGATTTATTTTGCTTGCAAATAACTGTGAAATTATTATAAAATTATTTTTTTTTAAAATCTTTAAAAATATTATACCTTTATAAATACTATGTAAATATTTTAAAATAAAAGTGATTATTTGAAAATATAAAAAAAAAGAAAAGAAAGAAGAAAGAAAATATATTTAAAAAAGCAGCTGAATGTCATAAAGTTTTTATATAACTATATAATAACTTGCTCCAGGTTTATTGTCACTCGTTGTCACATTTTTTTTTTTTTTTTTATCCACAGCAACTTAATTACAATTTTAATTTATATAATTTACAATTCAAGAACACCAATTTTCCACTTTAATAATTTTATTACTGCTTCGGCTACTGCAATCAGCTCTTTTTCCTTGTATTGGTCAGACTGTGCGTGACCAATTATTTCTCAATACTGCTATTTTGTAATAATAATCTTTTTATTTATTTATTTATTTATTGGTGATTTTTGTTAATATATATATATATATATATATATATATATATATATATATATATATATATATATATATATATATATATATATATATATATATATATATTATTTATTTATTAATTTTGTTAACCATTAATGCATTGATTATCTGGTTTAGTTATCTGAATATGATTAACCAAGGATTATGCTGTACTTACCCTCTGCCAATGCATCAGGCAGAAAAATAGAGAAATGCGAGCCTGGCAGTGTTGTGTCCAAAGCAGTCACAGGTTAAGTGCATGTTTAAAGCCCACTTTTTTCCACAGAACATTCTTAAATTAAAACAAAATGTTATTGCTGATGTAATTGCAATGTGTCTGTTATATTGCAACTACATAACGTGAGATTTATAGGTCACATGTTGGCAAAGCTTTACTTAAGATTCATGCTTCTCTACTGGGAGAACAGCAGAGGAAAGACAATAGGACAATCTAGAGCAGCTTAAGGGGAGAGCTATCAGGGGAGAAACCAATGCACACATGAATGCTCTCATTCTGCCCAAAGGGTGGCCCTCAAACTGAAGTTTCAGAAACCCAGAGTAAGCTTTAGAGCCTTTTTTGGCTGCATCCTTTCTGAGGGTGCTGTTCAGGCCCAGCAAGTCAGAATAATGACCTGGCCTTGATGCTGGGGACCATAAGACATCTTGGGACAGGAAGTTGGTGGGGCAAACAGAATAAGGATTGGAAAGCACGAGCTGTTGAGAGAGAGAGATATATATATAGAGAGAGTGAAAGAGTGAAAGAGAGAAAGAGACAATGTTCTTATGAGCGGTTTAGTCACTCGGACAGTTATTTTCATGTGATTTTAGAGATTTTTGTTCCTTGGAAGAAGTCAATAACATCGCTTCTATAACTATAATAAGACTTATAAGACTTTTAATTTTTCAACTCTAAATGAAATCTAAATGGTTGTCAGTATCTCAATCTCAGCACTTCATCGATTTCAGTACTCACATTTTCAAATTCAAAATGATAGATAGATAGATAGATAGATAGATAGATAGATAGATAGATAGATAGATACATAGATACATAGATACATAGATACATAGATACATAGATAGATAGATAGATAGATAGATAGATAGATAGATACATAGATACATAGATAGATAGATAGATAGATAGATAGATAGATAGATAGATAGATAGGAACTACTTTAAGTGCTGTATAGCACCAAATCTTGGTGCTTCGGTGGTTCTTCAGTGGTGGTTCTTCACCGGTTCTTTGGGATGACTGAGAGAACCTGACAGAACCTGTTAAGCCCCTGCATGGTTCTTCAGCGGAGAAACAAGCATGCCACCATCTTTATAATATTGTCTTTGAACTTCCGTTTTCGTGGTAGCTCTGTATATTTCTATGGCATCGCTGTCAAAGAATAACTAGCTGGTGAAGTGGATTTACTTGTTGTAGAGTTAATGAAAGTTATCCTGAGCATTGTAATGTTTAAAGCAGGTGTCTTAACAAATGTCAGTAGACAAGATTTTAAAACAAGATTTTAAAATGAGCAGTTCATTCATAAATTCATGAGATCGCTGTAGAAATACAAACCGGAAGTCAAAAGACAAGGAGCGCAGCGCTGAAAAGGGGCAGAGCTACATAAGGTCTATAGCACCACTGCCGTACAAAGAACCTGTTAAGCCCCTTTAAAGGTTCTTTACAAGCCAAAGAACCACTGTTTGTGCTGTTTAGCACCATTTTTGTTGAAGAAATAAAATGCGATATGGCATCTCTTATGGGTTCTACATAGCACCATTTGACAAAGGTGCTGCAGAGCACCTTTAAACATATGGTGCTACATAGCATCAAAAGTGGTTCCCCTATGATTACGAGCCAAGAACCACTTTTAGTGCTATATAGCACCTTTATTTTTTTAGACTGGCTTTGTAATGTAAGAATGGAAAGAAGGTCTTCGTTTTTACATTTGAAACAAATGGCCAACATCAATCAGGAAAGGGTATTGGTTATATTTACATACAGTTGTATAACATGTTGTATTCTCTACTCTTATCTTCTTTACCAGACTGCAGATATTGCTGATTTTATCTTTCACCAAACCATGCCTGCTCAGTCACTTCCTGTTGATGTTCTGATTCTTGGATGATTAGTACATTGCCACTGACAAGTTTTGATGTCTTTTTGTCAGCCATCAGATCCTCATTGAGTTAAATACACACTTGTACATTAATGCAGACGTTTGTGAGTACAGAAAGGCTTACAAATCAAGTTTTTATAGTCATCTGAAAGCTAAACAGTGCACATATTCATTTATTTATATAGCTAGATCACTGCCATCAGTCGGTGCATTATAAATCCTCATCTCATCAACAGGCAATCTGCTAATGCATACACAAGATCAATTTCTGCCAAGTCAGGCGGACACACTGAGCAAATCTCTGCCCTGCTCCCCATAAGCACACATGCATACGCTCACACACATACATACACTGAAATAAAAAATAAAGAGAGGGGAGATGCATGAAAAGACAAGACATAGCCTCGGATATGCCTTACACAGCAAATTGGCTGACAAATAGCCCCTGCTAGAGTTTTGCGCACACATTTGCGTTGACTTATTGATTAATTTCTTGTTACTTACTTGTGTCCTTGTGTTCAAGCACGGTTGTGGGAGACTCAAACATTGTACACTGGCCGCTTTAAAGCTTTCACTCTGTGTTTTTTTTTTACAAGGCCAGAGGGGATGTCAGCAGCAGCTTATGATAGGATACGCTGTTACCATTTCACATGCCACTCAGGGCATTGAGAGTAGCAACAAACATTGATCCGAGGGAAAAGCAAATCATTTGAGGGATGGCACGGCTCCAGCTCCGAGAAGTGAGTTCTGCAGCCAGTTTTGCTAGAAGCTGTCCCACTGTTCCCACATGCAAGCTACATAATGAGAGCACCTTTTGATTACAGTCGAGCTGAATGATGGAGGAGAGCGCATGAAACCAAACTCAAATTAAATGCACAGGTTTCCTCAGGTCATTTTCACGTAATTTGGTTGACTGTTACAGTCTGTGTTTACTTGCTTTGAATAAACATGGTGTTCTCAGCCATATGAGGTGCTAAGAGTAACTCAGCTAATTTTGTGTACTGAATGAATTACATGACATGAACTGCATTTAGTACACAGAAAGATAAAAAAAAAAAAATAATAATAATAATAAATAAATAAATAAAATGCATTTTGTCAAATATATCGTCACCTTAGAATTATAAGGTTCTATCTGACATTTTTGTCAAAATTTAGTTATTCACATATTCTGATTCTGTGACAACTTACATTATGTGATTTTTTTTTTTTTTTTTTTAATTTAAGCTGTGTACATTTTGGGACCTTTTTTTTTTTTTTTTAGAAAACAAAAAGGTTCTATCTACAAAGGATTGTGGAATGCAAAAATATTTGAAGCTCAATATCGCAAAACTGCTCAAAATGCAGATAGAACCTAATAATTCCAATTGTGGCAATATATTTCCTTCCATTTTGTTCATATAAGAATTAAACTTTTTTTTTTTTTTTTTTTTTTTTTTCAATTTCAGATGAATCAGATGTGTATTTAGTCTCCAAAAGGTGTTGTCTGGATCACAAAATGCATACAATTTGATGATAAAAATGATAGCATGCAATTTAATTGTCTTTCTGTGTAAGAAATGCATTAATGTGTAACTGCATTTTGTGTCATGTAATTATTTCTGTCCACAAAAATAGTTAGGTTACACTTGAGAGCTGTGGTAATGTGTTTTCAAGTAACATATCATAACTTGTTAATCATTCAATCTACACCAAATAATATTAGTTAGCTTCAGTTTATTTATTAATGAACAGAACTGAAATCCAATCCTTTCTCTTTGTGTGTGTGTGTGTGTGTGTGTGTTAGATTGAAATATAAATAAAGGTTAGTTCACCTTTATTCTGTCATTATTTACTCACCCTCATGTTGTTTCAAACATGCTTCTGTGGAACATAAAATAAGTTTTTTTTTTTTTTTAATCCAAACAGTGAAAGTCAGTTGGGTTCAATGTTGTTTGGCATCCAATATATATATATATTTCACAAAAACAAGTCAGCTGATGTCAAAAAGGTAACAAACGTAACTGAATGTTACTTTCCATAAAAGTAATGATGTAGCATCATTACTTTTATAACTAGTAACAAAATACTTTAATGTGTTACATTTAAACATATGGTTCCCCAGCACTGGTTATGATAGATTTAAAGCACACCTACTTAGTCTGCCATACATTTTATACATGAAACAGCAATCAACAATAAAAGTGTCACTCTTAGCTCTGAGTGCAATGCAGTCTATCTTCCCCACCGCCCCTCCCCATTACCACAAGCACATACTCAACACTCCAAGTCAATACATACAAGGGTCAAAATCCTGTCAATCACACAAGTACAACTGAGAATTAATCAAACATAAAGTGATATATCACACTCATTAATCACTCTGCCTCTCTTGCCCACGACTCCCTAAAAGAAAATGACTTCCCTTATCTCAGAATGAAGTGTTGCCACAATGAGATTTGCTTGTATAATCCTTGAGACGGAGCGCGAAGGAGCCCTAATGAGGCAGGGTGGCGGGCACCAATGCTCTGAAGGCGGTGTGAAGAGCTCTCAAGGAAGAATAACGGAGCGGAATGTGATAGGAGTGAGCACTGAAGCAAGGCTGCTAGGTTCAGTTCAGTGCGCTGGAAGTGTCATTTGACTGAGACAGTATTGAAGGGGGACTCAAGAGGAGGGTTATTATGGATACAATGAGAGGAGGTGGATCAGCTCGGGCTGGCGCGTACACCGCACACACGTCATTAAAACCAAACCGTCGGCCTGTCATTACAGCAAGGTGGTTTAGTTAGTCGTTAGTGCTCAGACCATTTTCAGCTGTGGATTTGTTACTATTGTACTTATACTTATAACTCAATGTTTAGTAAGTGGTGACATTGCAGTAGATGATTTAATAAGGTATATTTGTGGAGTCTTGAAGAGAAAAGTCACTTAAAAATGAAAATGCTGTCATCATTTACTCGCCCTCATGTCGTTCAGACTCTTTATGACATTCTGTGGAATGTAAAAGAAGATAATTTCAAGAGTATTTCAATTGATTTTGTCCAAAGAAAGTCAGTGGGGTCCAAAAAAATGTCAGACACAGCTGGCTTGCATTCTGTACAGTTAAAAAAAAAAGTTAGTTCACCCAAAAATGGAAATAATCTAATTTATTGCTCACCCTCATGTCGTTACCAGTAAGACCTTTGTTCAACTTCGGAACACAAATTAAGATATTTTTGATGAAATCCGATGGCTCAGTGAGGCCTCTATTGAGAGCAAAGCCACTGAAGCTCTCAAGATCCAGAAAGGTACTAAAAATACATATTTAAAACAGTGCATGTGAGTACAGTGGTTCTTCCTTAATATTATAATAGCGGTGAGAATACTTTCTGTGCGTCAAAAAAAAATTTAAAAAATAAAAATAACGACTTTTCAACAATATCTAGTGACAGCCGATTTCACAACACTGCTTTGAAGCTTTACAAATCT
Organism: Megalobrama amblycephala; assembly: GCF_018812025.1. NCBI lineage: Eukaryota > Metazoa > Chordata > Actinopteri > Cypriniformes > Xenocyprididae > Megalobrama > Megalobrama amblycephala. The sequence goes on from NC_063046.1 coordinate 34,318,616, forward strand.
TTTGTTTTGAATCAGTGGTTCGGATCATGTAAATGAAGCCTTGTTTACTGAAATCACATATCACATGAAAGACTTTGGCACTCCGAACCACAGATTCAAAACAAAAGATTAGTAAAGCTTCGAAGCAGTGCTTCGAAATTGGCCATCAGTAGATATTGTTGAAAAGTATTTTTTTTTTTTTTTTTTTTTTTTTTTTTTTGGCGGACAAAAAGTATTTTCATCGCTTTATAATATTAAGGTAGAACGACTTTACTCACATGAACTGTTTTTAATATATATTTTGCATACCTTTCTGGATATTGAGAAGTTCGGTTACATTGCCGGCAATAGAGGCCTCACTGAGCCATCGGATTTCATCAAAAAATATCTTAATTTGTGTTCTGAAGATGAACAAAAGGCCTTACAGGTGTAGAACGGCATGAGGGTGAGTAATAAATTACATTATTTAATTTGTTTTGGGTGAACTAACCCTTTAAATCAATAGATTTCATAGTAGTTAACCTTCTCATATGTTCTTATAAATTTCACATAATTATATATTTGAATTAAATGAATCCAGAATGAATCTAATATTCATTCTGGATAAATCTCATACTTTTAGCATACTGCAATAGTTCATGTATAATTTTAAATTGAACAAATTTTTTATTAACAAAAAAGTGGAAAATGTAGTAATAACATGGTAATACCATGGTAATACATTTCATCAGATACACATGGTTTTGTTGAAAAACCATAAGTTACTAAATTAAGCTATGGCTGTTTTATAAGTTTACATTCCACTGGGTCAAAACTGACCCGGAATGTGCAGTTTTTTCATGCATTATAAGGAAAAGAGAGTCAAACAATTTTTGGGTGAGCAATGACAAAATTTACACTTTTATTTTTTTATTTTTTTATTTATTCACTTTAAAGGTGCCGTAGAATGGAAAATTGAATTTACTTTGGCATAGTTGAATAACAAGAGTTCAGTACATGGAAATGACATACAGTGAGTCACAAACACCATTGTTTCCTCCTTCTTATATGAATCTCATTTGTTTAAAAGACCTCCGAAGAACAGGCGAATCTCAACATAACACCGACTGTGATGCAACAGTCGGGATCATTAATATGTACGCCCCCAATATTTGCATATGCCAGCTCATGTTCAAGGCATTATACAAGGGCAGGCAGTATTAACGTCTGGAGCAGCACAGCTGAATCATCAGACGTCATGCAGGTAAGCAAGCAAGAACAATAGCGAAAAATGGCAGATGGAGCAATAATAACTGACATGATCCATGATATCATGATATTTTTAGTGATATTTGTAAATTGTCTTTCTAAATGTTTCGTTAGCATGTTGCTGTTAAATGTGTTTAAAGTTACCATTGTTTATTACTGTATTCACGGAGACAAGACTGTCGTTATTTTCATTTTTTAAACACTTGCAGTCTGTTTAATTCATAAACACAACTTCATTCTTTATAAATCTCTCCAACAGTGTGTTAGCTTTAGCCACGCAGCACAGCCTCAAACTCATTCAGAATCAAATGTAAACATCCAAATAAATACCATACTTACGCGATTAGACATGCTGCATGACGAACACTTTGTAAAGATCCATTTGAGGGTTATATTAGCTGTGTGAACTTTGTTTATGCTCTTCAAGGCAGTCGCAAGCTCGGGGGCGGGGAGCACGAGGTATTAAAGGGGCCGCGTGCTGAATCGGCGCATTTATAATGATGCCCCAAAATAGGCAGTTAAGAAAATTAATTAAAAAAAAACATCTATGGGGTATTTTGAGCTGAAACTTCACAGACACATTCAGGGGACACCTTAGACTTCTATTACATCTTGTGAAAACACGTTCTAGGGCACCTTTAAAGTGAACTGTAGTTCAGATGTTGCTTGTTGTGTTTTGTGATTTATGGCAATCTATTTGAAATGGTTAAGATAATACTTTCTGAGTTAGAACGTGCTTTATAGCAAAGACAGCAGTCTGTGATTCAGAATGGCTACAAAGGTTGATCTCTCTTTCTTTGTCTCTCTCTGTGGGCCCACATCTGCTCAGTTTCACTGCTTTACTAGGATTAATTGCTGTGACGACAGTGTGCATATGGTGCATTATTATTAGATGCTAATATGACAGTGACCACTGGCAGATAACAGGCCACATCTAAAAACTAAAAGTGTGCACAATAAATGAGCTGCAGAAAATACAGACATGGCTTTGAAACCTGGAGTTAAAAAAAAAAAATGACAATGTGGAGAGTTTTATTGTTTTGGAGCAAAGCCAGTTATGAAATCTGATTGTGGGAAGTGATTGAGATGTCTACTACAGTGCAATGGACTTTTGGGTGTAGCTGGATCACAACTACACGACAAGGAGAAGGACACACACACACACACACACACACACACACACACACACACAGGTTTGTTTTGCTATCAAAGTGAGGACATTCCATAGGCGTAATGGTTTTTATACTGTACAAACTGTACATTATATCTCCCTACACTACCCCTACCCCTAAACCTACCCATCACAGAAAACATTCTGCTTTTTTACATTGTTTAGTATGTTTTTAAAGCTATTTTAAATATGAGGACTCATGAAATGTCCTCATATTTCATGTTTACGTCGTAAAACCAGTGTAATACCCGTGTCATTATACAAATTTGTGTTCTCATAAATCACAAAAAACACACACACACACACACACACACACACACACACACACACACACACACACACACACACACACTGGGTTATTATAGGGAGTTTCCACTGACATAATGATTTTGTACAAACTGTATCCCTACCCCTAAACCTACTCAACACAGTAAACTTTCTGCAAACATTCTGCATTTTTACATATAAAATTATATGTTTTAACTATGGGGACCAAAAAATGTCCCCATACATTTCAGCCAGTCCCTGAATTAAATAGTTGCTCAGAATGCATTGTGAAGCGAAATTATATCGAAATCTCCACTTCCTCAAGGCATTTATTAAAATAACCACCCCAAAAAGATTTCTTAGTGTTGTTGTCTTTATAGATATCTAACCATCCTTAAAAAAAAAACAAAAAAACAAATGAACAAACACACAAACATGAATTTACTTAATAAGCAAAAGTGTGAGATATTTAAAGACTTGTTTTCAGAGAATATATCTTGAGTTAAGTTTAATTAATTTCCTGCACTGGCAAATAGTTTTTTGCTTGTTTTAAGCATAAACGTCTCTAAAATTTGTTACATTTATTCTTAAAACAAGCAGAATTGCCATTGTAGCAAGACAAAAAAAAAAAAAAAAGATGTATTCTGTTTAAACAAGTCTATTATCTTATGCTGTTTTGCTTCTCAAGTAAAGTTATCCTGCTTTGCTGAGGAAAAAATATATATAAAAAAACTGATTGTTTGTGGTGAAGAATCTGCTTTTGCCTTTGGTTTCATGCCTTCATTACTCCTCCAGTGACTGAACAGAACAACATTGTCTCTGACATCTCAACTTAATCTTTTACTCTTGTTACTTCTACTGCTGTCTCTCTTTCTCTGTCAGTTCAGATGTCTGTCTGTCAGCAGTTTGTTTCTACACCTGCTCCTCGATGCTGTCCTGGGCAGAATGGCAGACTGTGTGCTCTAAAAAGTCCATAATTAGTCTCGAGTGGGACCCCATTTCAACACTGCTTTCACTTCCCTTTCTCTTGCTCTCTCTCTCTCTCTCTCTCCATCTATAAAGAATCAAGGTTTAAGATAGCTTTATTGGCATGATAAACGCAGGATGATTACATTGCTAGAACATTAAACATTAAAAAGATATGTGTTCATTTTAGCATTGAAAATCGATTAAAAATGTAATCAAATTGATTACATGATAATTAATACAATTCGTAACAAATAATTGTAAGACAATATTTTAAGACAAGCTCTCAAATACTGTTATTGTGACTTTTTTTATTCATTTTTTATAATTAATTGTAATAAATCAATGTGCTAAATAAACCATGCTTGTTCATTTATATTAATTATGCATGTTATTGTGTATGATAACCTAGAGAGAATCTTATCTATGCAAGTAGAGCCATTAGCCGCTTTTTCACTGTCGGTGCGAGCCAGGGCTAACAACGTGCCAACGTGCCGGGCGTGGCCAATAGCCTCGGACCTCGTGCCGTGAGGCCAAAATCAACCTGCGTTTCCACTGTCGGGCCAGTAGCCCCACAGCGCTACCTTAAAAAGAGCCCTTAGAACATCACACAACCTATTTCACCAGCATGTGGGCAGTGGACTGAAAACCACATAAAAAGAGAACATAAAAAGAGAGCACACACAGTACTTGTTCAGTCATGCCTACTGCCATTTATTTGTGATCACATGAATATACAAAACAACTTCATTAAGGCTTTTAAGTCCAAAGGCTTACACATTAGGAAAATATTAATCAAATATGTTTGTCACATTTCTTTAGAACAAATGAGCATTTCCATTAATTTTCCATTGAATTATACCATCCAAGGAGGTTTGAGCGATCTCTTCTGTCTCACTTATCCTTTCAGCCAGAGCAACAGAGGGAGCTCACAGACAGAAAACAGGAGTTAGGCCTGTATGAGTTAACTGGAGTATATGAAATTTATGACTTCTGCTTATGCACAAGTCGGTATCAACAAAGGCACAGGGAAGAGGCAGATGAAACATAAAACCAAGTAAACGCATGATTATAATCTGAATTGCCTAAATTCTTCAAGTCTCTGTTTATTTTCCATTAACATATGTGTATTTACCATCACAATGGTTAGCATCAGTAGCCATTAGCATCACATGAATATATATTTCTGCCTCATACGGTGATCAGAATCCCTATCGGATCACAATCGGAAGGTATTTCAGTGGCCCTGGCATTCACTAGCACGCTAGCTTTTGGACGCATAATGTTGTTAAAAGCCCTTACAAATATCATGGGTGAAAACAAATATATTTCCTAAAAGCTAATAAACAGAGTGTATTTGATTAGTACATTAAAAATAAATTGGAAATGAGAGAGAAAGAGAACTTTCATGTAGAAAAAAAGAAAAAAGGAAAAATAAATAAAATAAAATAAATAATAATCTTAAGACTGATAGGACTACATATTAATTGTCTATTTTTAACATTACTCTCTGCCCTGTGTTCAGCTTCACCCCTCTCTGTATTCCCAGCTAGTGCTTGTTTTCTTTGATCAAACAAATTTAGTCTGATTTAGCAAAAAGTGCAATGATGATCTTAAAGAGTTAACTGCTGTGAGTCTCTAGTGAAAGATTGTGATTTGTAAAAGGTTCTCCTCTGACTTTAAAGAACAAACTCACTTTCATCCTCTTTCCCTCCTCTGCTCCTAAAGAGATATTATATTTGTCAAGGCAAGTTTTCATTTATTTATTTAATTATTCAGCTTCATAAAAGACAACCATGTGGAAAACCAAAAGGAAACTTGAAGCTTCAAAGCAAATCTTTTTTTGTTTGTTTGTTTGTTTTATTTATTTATTTATTTATTTTTTATTTTTTTTTGTCATACTCGTTCCTAATCAAACTCTAAAAGCACAAGGCAGGCGGCTCGTCATTCTTCAGTTCAGTCTGTCCGTTTGTTGTTTGTTCATTAAAATCAGGATTGGCAGACTGTGTTTGTACACATCCTGGAGATGAGGTTAACTTTTTTTAATGACTTGTGAGATTTTGAGGAAATAAAAATACTTTGTCCTTTCTACTTTGATATTAGTTCTTGCTTTAAAAGAACTCTGGCTTCTTTGACAACTTTTACCATTCCTTTATTTCAACTTATCTCTCCATAATTACTTCAGTGATATTCATTGTGTTTACATCACAGTTTGATCAAGTGAGTCCATGTAATCAAATAAGCAATTGCACTTGTTTGTTGTTTTGGAGGCCCAGCTCACCATGTCACAAATGTTACATGTAATGCCTTAAACTACACTGGCAGACATTAACATTGTTCATTTTCTGCAGTCTACTTATATAGCGATACAATCCAGTAGTCAAACACACACATTTTTTATTAGCTACTACATACAGAAAGCCTTGGAAATCTATTTTAGATTAAAAGTGATCTCATGACAAGTGTGTGGAATACCTCTCTGTTCCTCTACGATCCTCTGTTTGCCCCCTGCTCAACAAGGCAATTAAGTAGACGATCCATGCCCTGTAGCTACGAGGCCTTTTGCATCGCGGTGCACCAGAATGCCCAAGGCACATTATTATCCTGTAATTCTGTACCACCTGCCTAGTCTTAACGATTAACTAATTGGCTTTGTGCGTGTTCTGAAACTATAAAGAAATAAGGCACTTTATGGCTTGGATATCAGTGCTGGTAACTGCTCAGCAGAGAGAGAGAGAGAGAGAGAGACAGAGAGAAACAAAACTAGAAACTACATTGTTAAGGTAGTAATCTATCCATCCATCCATTCATCCATCCATCCATCCATCCATCCATCATATATATATATATATATATATATATATATATATATATATATATATATATATATATATATATATATATTTAACCCTCTACTGCACACATGTTGATGGCACATGAAAAAAAAAAAAAAAAAAAAAAAAAAAAAAAAATATATATATATATATATATATATATATATATATATATATATATATATATATATATATATATATATATATATATTCCACATCATTTTTTGGTTCATTTGGGAACATTTTATTGATAAAATATGTTTTGACCCCCCCACCCTCCCACACTCCAAAATATTTTTTTGTTGCCTCAGGGCAACGTTGTGCAATGGTATATAATCATAGAGAAAATGATCATAAGACAATGCTCAGAGAGCAATGCAATTTTTTTTTTTTTTTTTAAATGTCAAGAAATCATTAAGTAAAAAGGGAAAAACACAAAAGACATTGATATACTGAATTTGACACATGCATAGGTTTGTATCAAGTAGCGTGTCATGTCAAATACTTCATGTAATGAGATTTCACTCCGTACGAAACGTCAAAAAGCAGTTCTTCTCTGCTGTGAAATAGAGGTGTATGTTACAATTTTTGCACATCACTTTGGGTATTCCTGCACACCCGGGAACACTGCATCGTCCCTTCTTATAATACATTGTTGCCAATGTGAGGTATTGTCCAAAACATTCTCGAAAAGTACCACTTATCGCACAACGTTGCCCTGAAGCAACGAAAAGAAAAACTGAATTTCTGAACATTTAACCTAAACAAACAATTAAACCTAACAAAAGGCTTGTCTACACCTTCATATACACACATATTTTTTATGTATAGTTCATGTCATTTCAAATAAGATTACTACAGCAAATAATCTTGCCTTTTCTCATACCATGTGCTCCTATGACTATGTGTCAGAACAGGACGTCCCACCTTCAAATGGTGCTTGATAGTGACTCCCACACCTTACTGGATTGTTCTTTGATACTTTTTCGACCTTTCTAATTGATTGTAATCATAGAAAAATGTACTAAACATAGGGCTTAAGAAAACTTTCCGTTGCCTGAGGCAATGTTGTGCTGTAGAGGGATATATACAGTACATTATATATATATATATATATATTATATAAATATATATACACACACACACACATATATATATATATATATATATATATATATATATATATATATATATATATATATATATATATATATATATATTAATTGCATGCCTGTCTGTTATCGTGGAGACATTGACTTTACATTTTCTCGCCTCTAAACATGACGTTAAAGAAAACAAGCTGTGATTGGTTGTTTTACATGTCAATCAGACATCTTCTTGGGTGGTCCTTGCCAATGAAAGCTGCTATGGTGTCAAGACCTTCTGCTGTCAGTCTGAAGGTCTGGCTACAGACTAGTACAGTTCAGGCACCACGGCTCGAAACGCACATTATTCTCAGAATAATTGCAAAGTTTAGAGTGAATTTTTATCATTTGCATTTGTTTTAGGTCCTGTCAGTTTAAAAATTCAAGCATTTATAAACCATCTGAGTGCATGAAGATGCAAAAGAGAACACAATTCAGAACTTGTGCGCTGTTTAATTCTGAAGTCTTTCTAACAGACTGAGTCATCAACGTATCAGACTTCATCAACCTTATGAATGGATTTTACATAAATTTTCAGAACTACTTAATTATTGAGTCTTGTTACTTAAAGGCAGCCTATTAGCAAACATATAAAATAATCCTGCAAACTGCTGTTATGCCAAATAATGGATTATTGGAGAGGGCAGGAAACGAATAAACATTTCAATAGGCGAAGTAGCGCTTTGGGTAACTTTTAACTCTAAACTCATTCTGGTTGTTTTTGGTGGCTATGCAAGAGATCTCTGCATCTGTACTCGGACTCTGTTTAACCTCCAGCTGTGCAGTGTGTTTTACTAGGTCCCAGAGGGACAATAGCTCATATAATCAGTTCCTAACTGCCCTCTGTGTCTATTAAAACACTCTGTCCATAAAACTAAAATGTCCTTTAAGGCTTTTAACTCAATGTTGCTGCAACATGTTTGCTTTTGTACTTCACTGTAAATGTAATGTCTTTGCTGAGAGAAGACACACACACACAAAAAAAAAGCTAATTCAGATATTAACAAATGTAATTAAATGAGATTATTTTGATTTGATGATTAAACTGCAAATCCTATACAATTTCACATTGATCGACAACTCTAGGAAAGACAATATGTTTGAAGACCATAAGACTTTTTTCATTTGCCAAAGTACCTACATTCCTTCACTTCGCATATGGTTTGATGATACTTCATGGTTTTAGCCTACATTTAGTTCTAACAATCAAACACTCATTAATCTGTCTAATTACACACAGCTAAGAGAGAGAAAAATCTTGTTATTTTCCCCAGGAGTTGGTCGCTTGCACACCTCACTCTACAAATTAAGACTTTTACATCTATTAACTAAGACATCATTACTGAAATGTGTTTTTTATTTCAGCAAAAATACAAGTGACATTAAACATATATATGTAGACTAATTTTAAAACAGCAACACCAAGACAGCTATAAAACACAAACAGTGTTGTTTCTAAGGTTGCTGATGTTTCTTTTGATTAAGATGATGATGGTGATGAAGGTCTCGGTTTGGGATGGGGGGTGGCTGCTCTGAGGGCACAAAGAGCTTAAGATTTCATGAGGATCCCGCTACTCCAACAATCTTTCTGAAAGATGTATTCAATGCCTGAGGAGGTGCCCACAGTATTCTACATACAGAGTTCACATGTTCACACATACACACACACACACACACACACACACACACACACACACACACACACACACACACACACACACAAAATATGCAGTTCTTGTAAACAATGAGAAGCATACAATGACCCTGAAAATCAGTTCATGAACCTTAAAACTCAAAAGTGCTTTAGATGTTGCTGATTGCTGAGCAGAAAATGTTAGTTGTGTCAGTTGTGTCAGATGCAAAACTCCCATATTTCTGAAATGGATATTATTTGTTACTCTAAAAAAAAAAAAAAAAAAAAAAAAAAAAAAAGCTCATAGTGAATGGTATTTTCAAGGTGAAAGGCATATATTTCTGAAAACACTGCATTTCACAAGACTATCAAATACTTATTGCAACATTACATGACAACAAAGCATTGGGTGACAGCATTTGTGTTTGGAGACATTTGAAGAGCATGTTATATTTTGCTATGATTAATGCTGTTGTTGTGGGATCATACTGTCATGTTGTATCATAATCTTGCAAGTATTTTCTAAAATAGTATTCCAGGCATATTTCATTTATGTTAATTTTGTTGTGTTGTCAGTTACAGTGACATGAAAAAGTATGTGAACCCCTTGCAGAATCTGTGAAAATGAGAATTAATTTAATAATATAAGAGGGATAATAAAAAATGCATGTTATTTTTTATTTAGTACTGTCCTGAGTAAGATATTTTACATAAAAGATTTTTGCGTTTAGTTCACAAGACAAAACAATAGTTGAATTTATAAAATAACCCCATTCAAAAGTTTGTGAATCATTGAATCTCAATACTGTGTGTGGTTACGTGATGATCCACGACTGTTTTTATGTTTTGTGATGGTTGTTCATGAGTCTCTTGTTTGTCCTGAGCAGTTAAACTGAGCTCTGTTCTTCAGAAAAATCCTCCAGGTCCTGCAGATTCTTCAGTTTTCAAGGATTTTTTTTTTTTTGCATATTTGAACCCTTTCCAGCAGTGACTGTATGATTTTGAGATCCGTCTTTTCACACTGAGGACAAATGAGGGACTCAAACACAACTATTAAAAAAGGTTCAAACATTCACTGATGCTCCAGAAGGAAACAAGACGCATTAAGAGCTGGGGGGTGAAAACTTTTGAATTTAAATCTCAAGGTAAATTGTACTTAATGTTTCTTCCGGGAAACATGCAAGTATCTTCTGTTGGTTCCGAAGGGCAATACTAAATGAAAAACAATGATATTTAAACAAAATAAGAAAAATTGTGACATCTTCATCCTGTTCAATAGTTTTCACCCCCCAGCTCTTAATGCATTGTGTTTTCTTCTGGAGCATCAGTGAATGTTTGAACCTTTTTTAATAGTTGTGTTTGAGTCCCTCAATTGTCCTCAGTGTGAAAAGACGGATCTCAAAATCATTCAGTCACTGCTGGAAAGGGTTCAAATATGCAAAAATGCTTGAAAACTAAAATTTCTGCAGATTTTTCTGAAGAGCAGAGCTCAGTTTAACTGCTCAGGACAAACAAGAGACTCATGAACAACCATCACACAACATGAAAACAGTCGTAGATCAACAGGTAACCACACACAGTATTGAGAATCAATGGTTCTCAAACTTTTGAATGGGGTTATTTTAATAAATTCAACTATTGTTTTGTCTTGTGAACTAAAGGTAAACATCTTTTATGTAAAATATCTTACTCAGGACAGTACTACTAAATAAAAAATAACATGCATTTTGTATGATCTCACTTATTTTATTAAAATAATTCTCATTTTCACAGATTCTGCAAGTGGTTCACATACTTTTTCATGCCACTGTATGTCAAACACAAATGTTGGGCAAAATGGGGGTTAATAAGTTTAATAAAGACTATGAAAAATATCAGACAGCACTGACTTATATTTTTGATTAAATCTGTTGGCTCAGTGAGGTCTGCATATACAGCAATGGTGCTTCCTCTCTCAAGATCCATAAAGGTACTAAAAACATATTTAAATCAGTTCATGTGAGTACAGTGGTTCTATCTTAATATTACAAAGCGACAAGAATATTTTTTGTGCGACAAAAAAAAAAAAACGACTTTTTAACAATATCTGGTGATGGCCGATTTGAATCTTTTGAATCTTTTGAGTCGAATCAGTGATTCAGATCGCATATCAAACCACCAAACTGCTGAAATCATGTGACTTTGGCTCTCCGATCCACTGATTTGATTCGTAAAGCTCAAGCTTCAAGAAGCAGTGTTATGAAATCGGCCATCACTAGATACTGTTAAAAAGTCGTTATTTTGTTTTTTTTTTGGTGCACAAAAAATATTCTCGTCACTTTATAATATTAAGGTAGAACCACTGTACTCACATGAACTGATTTAAATAGGTTTTTAGTACCTTTATGGATCTTGAGAGAGAAAGTACCATTGCTGTATATGCAGGCCTCGCTGAGCCATCGGATTTAATCAAAAATATCTTAATTTGTGTTCCGAAGATGAACGAAGCTCTTAGGGGTGTAGAATGACATGAGGGTGAGTAATAAATGACAGAATTTTCATTTTTGGGTGAACTAACTCTTTAAGTCCATCAAACATGGCCAATGTTAAACATTATTGTAACATTAAAATAATGCAATACACTTTAACTAAATAATATAAAAATGTAATGCAAAACCATACATTACTGATAAAAATGGAAAAAAAGAAAACTAATTAAATAAAATACAATTAAATGTGATGTGTCATTCAGGGACTTCTGGGAATGCAATTTTAGTTTTTCATCATAAATTAGGTAATTCATATTTACTTCCAAAAATCTAATTTACCAAAAATTAACTAGTTAATGAGTTTTTATTATAATATTTTACAGACTTTTTTAATGTTTTTTGTTATTTGTTTGTTTGTTTTTTCCTTATTCACAAATTAAAGTGTTAATTTCCAGCTAATATTGTTGTTTAAAAGAAAATAACTGTTCAAGCTGTCATGGATGATTTCTGTAAATCCCTACCTGCGAGAGACAGCAAATAACATATTGTCACTCAGTCAGGCATCAAATTGTGTATTATGGTACAAAAAATCCCTATTGACAGTGTGTTTTCGAAACTCACATATGTCAAAACACATAGGACTGCTACTTAGCTAATATTGCCTATGCCATACAAACAATGTCATTGTCATCATCAAAATTACACACATATCTTAACGCACTGTCTTCCTCTTTGTTTTTGTTTTTTTCAGGCTTGCTGTGAGACAAGCCACCCCGTGTGCTATGAATATAAATGTAAAATGGGAGCCCGCTCCATCAGTGAACTATCAGAGACAGCTCCCACCCCTACACATCCAAACCTTATCTTTACATTCCACTGCATATGGATTTGCTTACTGGCATCCCTCCTGTCAACCACTGCAGGAGAACACAATATGCTGCAGAGATTATTATGCAGTGATGGAATAAATATGTCCTGGTTTCATTTATATTCTCTGAATGACATAAGCTGAGGTGCATTTTCTTATTATTGGTCATCCATGTCATGTTAATAGCTCACGTGACATTACTGCAAAGTAATTTATGCTCGATTTCTCCATATATGCTTAGTGGTGATGAGTTAGCTGGGGTCTGTGTCGGGAAACTAATCAGAAGGTCATGTGAAAAGACTGTGTGCCTTTCTTGTATAGTGTAAGTTAATGAATTCAATCCAAACATGTCTTCCTATAAAGACCAATCTATGGTTAACCCTAGTTCTGTGGAGTTTGCAGGATCAACATTCTACAGCCGCATTCACTTACAAAATGTTCAAGTAATGACGACTGTTATTAAATCTGTGTATAGAACAGAATTACTTTGTAATGCAAGACAACATTGCTGGATGTTAATACAGCGTTCAAAGGGTTGGTATTGGTAAAATGTTTAAATGTTTTTGAAAGAAGTTTTTGCTCTCAAATCGAAACAAAATAAAAATAAAAAAAAAACTTACCAACCCCTGTAATGTGTTGTGTTGTTTCAATTTAGTTTTCTATGGACTTTTAGTTTGGTTCTCAATGTTTCCCATTTTTTTCTTTCAGTTTCCTTGATTTCTAAGTATGTTTGCATTACATAGTCCCCACTTTTGCCTTGTTTTCCTCAGTTAACCTGTGTATAGTTCTCATTTTCAGTTGGTTTTGTTTCATTGCTGTATGGTATTGTTTGCTTTCTCCTGCATGCTTCTGTTTCTGTCCAGTGTTCCAGAGTGTTTGTTATCTTTGATTTATTGTTAAAGTTGACGGCTGAAAATAGATCCTGCTTCTCCCCTCACTATTGCAACCCAACATGACAACCCCAAACTTTTGAATGGTGTTGTACAAATGGGCTAAAATGTTGGAATCCCCCATTTTTTAGAGAAAATGTTACTACCACTATGTCAGTCATCATGAGTTCCAGAGTGACTTTGTAACACATGTAAAATAAATTTTATGGTAATTTACTCCCATGTTTAAAAGTGATTGTCACTCCCTAAAACAAAGAATGAGCACACACACAAAAAAAAAGAGTTTAAGATTCTCAAAGATCTATAACAATGTTCTTTTAATAAAGTGGGAAAATTGCTTTGCATTCATACAATGCCAAACTTTAGAGCCTGTCAGACCCCCCAACAAGGACTTGCTACAATCTCACCAGCCTAGATTTAAGAGTTGTTCACCTTGAGAAGCATAAAAAGGCATTATTTAAATTGTAATAGATGAAGCAGCCTCCTCTTTCTGCTTCCACCCCCAGCCAGGCAGCATGTATTTCACAGAGGGAAAAAAATGAACCAAAGAAACAAATATAAACAGAAGACTTGCTAAAACAGTTCTCTAGAGAACAGCAAGATTAATGCCCTTATTCACCACTGGATACCAGGCGGCTGCAGCTATACACATGCCTTTTATGGCAGTAGTATTTTTGACTGGCATCTTTGAGCTCCCATTTGAATTATTTAATAGAAGGTCCCATTGTTTGAGTGCACACAGAGAGAGAGAGAGGCAGAGCCAAGGCGACAGAAATATATGTTTGTTTGTCAGTGCCTATTCTCTGTTCACTTGTGGAATGTGTTTTTTTATCCTCCCTATCTTTCTTTCTCAGTACTTTTGCATCTAAAACATAGTCAGCTGGGTATTCCTGAAACACTTGACTCTCTACTGGTGGTCAAGAACAAACAATCACAGCCTATTAATATTAAAAATATTAATATTTTGCCCACTGTTTGACACACTACCCTCACAATATATATATATATATATATTTTTTTTTTTTCCTGGTTGTGAGGGTAGTGTGTCAAACAGTGGGCAAAATACATTGGACAGAGTGTTACTGTAAAAGTGATTTACAATCTAAACAGAGCTTTGTTTTCCTCAGAGGAGAAAATTGACATATTGGTCCTATCTTACCTTGAGCCAAACCTACTGTATAGTGTATAACTTCAGCTCTTTTACATTACATGTATGCATTTGGCAGACACATTTAACAATCATAGACATTGTGGAGGACATGTCTCCCACCCAATAATCGCATTTGGCTAAATTGTCCCCCCAATATTTAATATTTTGAAACTGCTCTGCTGCACTACATTACCAAAGCTCTCTATGTTGTAAGGATAAAAAAAAAAAAAAAAAAAAAAAAAAAAAAAAACATTGTCAATATCTAACAGTGCTCATCAATGTTGGTTTCTATTCACAGAAGCCGAGTAGGAATTCCATCATGACAACTTCAGTTGAAAGAGAGCCACCTAAGGTGAACCTTGGTTCTATACACACAGGTTCGCTTATTTACAGAAGTTACAGCAACATTATACAATCACACTCACTCAAAAATGTTCAAGTAATGACACCTGTAATTACATTCAATCTGTGTGTACAGAGCAGAACTACTTTGACAACAATGTTAGATGACAATACAAAACTGTTCAAAAGTTTGTGGTCTGAAAATGTTTTTGAAAGAAGTCTCTGATAATCAAGGCTGCATTTATTTGATGAGAAATAAAATAAAAACTGTAATTTTGTGCAATATTATCATGGCAATATTATCATATCATGTCAGCGTGTTGTGACTTAAAGTCAGGGCAGACAGGATAAAATGCAAATGACGGACCAAACTTAACACAAATGTTAACGACAACCAACAAAAAGAACTGAAAACAAAAGAACTTAAATACACAGACAGACAGGGGAATTAATGATACACAGCTGAACTGATTGGCTAATCATATCTGTAACCAAGACAACTAAAGAGTGGTGGGAAACTGAACAAAAGAACATATATGACTGAAAATAACAAATTAAAAGTCCATGAAAATGAAACCATGAAAATAACTGAATGTTTTTGACATTATCACAATTTTAAATCACTGTTTCATATTAATATGTAATGTATTCCTGTGATGGCAAAGCTGAATTATCAGCAGCCATTACTCCGGTCTTCAGTGTCACATGATCCCTCAGAAATCATTAGGCTTGTTTGAGATGCATTGTCGCTGGACAGACCGATCGGCGTATGACCACTAGAGCGATTCAAAAGCATAAGTCGTCTGCTCTCCAATTGCTCTCGCCGTACTTTAACTTCATACGCCGATCAGTCTGTGCAGCGCTGATGCATTTCTAACAAGCCTATCCTAATATGCTGATTTGGTGCTCAAGAAACATTTCTTTTTATCATCCATGTTGAAAAAAGTTGAAACTGCCGTTGAAACAGTGCAAGGTAATAAGTAGGCTAAGTAAAGAGAAACATTTAATATTTGTATTATTTTACAGTAGAAATCTCATTAAAGGGTTAGTTCACCCAAAAATTAAAATTCTGTCATTTATTACTTACCCTCATGGTGTTCCACACCCGTAAAGGCCTGTTCACACCGGGACGAATATTGCGCGCGATTTTCACCGACGTTTAAGGCCTCGTGACTAAACAACGGGCGCCAATGTGAGTGTGCACACCGACGCGAAAAACGCGAGGCGTAAAAGCATCATTTTTTAAAAAACGCCTCGGGTTCGTTTTTTTTGGTTTGACGCGCCGCGTTAAAAACTGGCCGAGATTGGTGCTTTTGTTCACGTGCCTGGAGCTGTTGAAGTTACAGTAAAACACGACTTGGTGGCGCTCAAGCACAAAACAGTCTTGCCGAGCACACAAGACGACGAAGAGAAAGTAAGTAGATGAGGAAGACCGCTACAAACTATCCCTGCGTCTCAAACAGCTCCCTAGCTTCCTAGGTCATGTATCTGTATACTGTGTAAATTGAATGTGACCGACTCCCTGATCAGTGCCCTGACTAGTGAACTAGGGAGCTGATTGAGATGCACGCTATGGGTGCTCTGCCAGTTCTTGGCCACACCAATAGATGTGTATTATTTCTGTATTTTTGCTGGGGTTTTTTTTTCTTTTACATTCAAGAAATATAGTTGAGAATGTCTATTTCATAAAATGTTTATTTGCACTACCGTTTCTGACTACCATTTCTCATATATATGCCATTTAATATCTGCATTTTTATCTTCTTTAACTTTATTAATATCATAAATATGTTTATTTGCACTACCGTTAAGCACAAAAGCCACATACTGTCAGGGAGTCAATCTGCACTTTCATCGAAAATCGCTTGGGTGTGAACACAAAAAACGTCTCGAAAAATGCTGGCAATAAACGCGCTTGATATTCGTCCCAGTGTGAACAGGCCTTAAGACCTTCGTTAATCTTCGGAACGCAAATTAAGATATTTTTGTTGAAATCCGATGGCTCCGTGAGGCCTCCATAGGAAGCAATGACATTTCCTCTCTCAAGATCCATAAAAGTACTAAAAACATATTTAAATCAGTTCATGTGAGTACAGTGGTTCAAAATTAATATTATAAAGCAACAAGAATATTTTTGGTGCACCAAAAAAAACTAAATAACGACTTATATAGTGATGGCCGATTTCAAAACACTGCCTCAGGAAGCTTCAAAGCATTATGAATCAACGTGTCGAATCAGCAGTTCGGAGCGCCAAAGTCATGTGATTTCAGCAGTTTGGCGGTTTGACAGGCGATCCGAATCATGATTCGACACAGAAGATTCATAACGCTCCGAAGCTTCCTGAAGCAGTGTTTTGAAATCGGCCATCACTAAATAAGTCGTTATTTTGTTTTTTTTTGGCGCACCAAAAATATTCTCGTCGCTTTAAAATATTAATATTGAACCACTGTACTCACATGAACTGATTTAAATATGTTTTTAGTACATTAATGGATCTTGAGAGAGGAAATGTCATATTGCTGGCTATGGAGGCCTCATTGAGCCATCAAATTTCAACTAAAATATCTTAATTTGTGTTCCGAAGATTAACGAAGGTCTTACGGGTGTGGAACGGCATGAGGGTGAGTAATAAATGACATTATTTTAATTTTTGGGTGAACTAACCCTTTAACACATTACATACATACATTACACAGGGATAGTTCACCCAAAAGTTGTTCAAGTCTTCAAGTTGTTCAAAATCTGTAAGAATTTCTTTCTTCTGCTGAACACAAAAGAAGATATTTTGAAGAATATGGGTGACCAATGCATTATAAGGTGCATTACAGTGCATAATTAATGGCTTACAAATACTTTTATAATGCATTATATACAAAGGCTTTAAGTAAAGTGTTACAAAAATCTCAAAGAAACGATAGTAATTTCCAGTGATTCAAATAATAAATTTCCCCATTTGGATTAGAATTATTTCATTTACATAATTTATGTAATGTAATTGTTTTAATTTAATCTGAAGAGACAAGAAACCTTACAGAACCATACTATTGTTACAGTTATGTTCTTTTTAGTATCATAGCCATGTTCTGATTTGTTTTCCCTTGTCACTGTTTTCCCTGTGTACTCTTCATCATAGTTGTCATGGTTTCTGATTAGTTACACACGTTTCTTGTTCTGTTGATCATTCCCTCTGTGTATTTAAGCCTTCAGTTTTCTCAGTTCTGTGTTCCACATCAACGCTATGTGGAGTGCGTGGTGTTTCTTAAAAATGATTATAGTTCTTTTTGTGTCATGCATCTCATCTTTGTTGGTTAATCTACAGTTAACCATGACAATTATTAGACAGACAAATAAATTTAATGAATGTGGTAACCTACCTACAAGTAGCACAAATGAATTTACAATAAATTCTAGTTACATTATAGTAAAGTTCAGTTTCCTTTTTTTCCCCAAGAGTTTGGCTTAATTTATTGCTATTCCCAGTTACTTACCCATGGGTTTTCTAGTCATAAATAGTGTAGAGTGTTTGACATTAAAATCACTGGCCTCTGACAGTATCCGAACATGAGTATTAATGACCCTATTTACACCTGTTATTCCTGGTTAATGTTCTGATATAATGCAAAATCCAATCTCTGCAGAAACACCTGAATCACGTGTCAGTATCAGGAGTAATCGACAGGCTGACAGCACAGAGACGAATGTTAATAACAGGTGTAAGTTATAGGCTAGTGACAGGTGGCCTAGTTACACTGACTTTTGTGTCAACCATGTTCTGTAACTACTTGAGGGCTTGATGGTATGTCTTGAAAATAAAGTAATTACCCAACAGACACCTCCAGATAGCTAAGGCCTATTTGAGTGCCAGGCACTTCAACAATAAAATACCTGCGTTCACATAGAAAAACAACTGCTCACTGTCATCTTCTTCGAGGAAAGATCCGTAGTTCTTCTGCTAGTTCTCTGGAAGTCCAGTCCTTGAGCATATTGACATGACAAATTTGTTTTTCCCCTCGTTCTGCCTGGCATTAGAATTTCATATGTGACAGTGCTACCTTACAATGTACTGAGAAGTGTCTTAACATAGGATAGAGCACTTACACTGACCAGAAATGAAGCATTGTTTTCTTGACACAGCATTACATGGGTATGACATAGGTATTACAAGGAGAGGGTGACTTAAGAGGACATTACCCCATTTTTCAAAAGGCTTATAAATCATTCAGAATGAGCTTTTTTTTTGTTTTGTTTTGTTTTCTTTGAGAAAGTAAAAATGTGCAGAGTTTTCTGGAATGTCCCCACAAATCACAAAAACAAACATGCGTGTGTGTGTGTGTGTGTGTGTGTGTGTGTGCGCATACATGAGGTTCAGGTATACCCTACATTGTGTGTGTGTGTGTGTGTGTGTGTGTGTTGAGAGAGAGAGAGAGAGAGAGAGAGCACAAAATTAGAATATAAGGCTGATTTCTGAATGGTCATGTGACACTGAGGACTGGAGCAATGGAATCTGGATGGATTCAGATTGTCATCACATTTGAAATATATTAGAAGAGAAAACAGAAAATAATATTTCACTATAAAAAATATAGGAACTGCAGATTAAATGTAGTAGATAAATATATATATATCAAAAGTGACGCCATATGAAACTACCTCTGATTCAAATCACACAACTGTCTGGATTGGCTCTGTGAAAACTGCTTGATTGACCACACACCTGACCCTTTTCTTCTAGCTCAAATGGCACACCTTTACTAGCACATCCTAGATTGTGCTCTTTGAACCTTAAACACATCACTTTTGACCACCTTCAAAAAACTGTTCAAACACACAGAGCTTTTTTTTAATACCCTGTTTAGTGTAAGACCTCAAGGTTTTTTTTTCTTCTTTTTTCTTCTTCCTTTTTTCATGTAGCAAACAGCTCTTCCATGTTTTGCACAGGAACTTGAGTCAGCATTTTTTGCAAGCAACTATTCTACAGTGAAATTATTCCAAGTTTCTAAGTGTGTGTGTGTGTGTGTGTGTGTGTGTGTGTAGACCCTCTACATAGGCCAATAGACTGACTGCATTTGGCCCTATGGATGTGAGATGAGGTGGGAGAAAGACTGTTTTGTTTGTTTGAGTTATGCAGATTTCATGGAGATCAGTGCAGATTCGCTGCTCAACTTCTACTTCCTACTGTGAATAATTGAAGCAGTTTATTTTGTGGACCAAAGATTCTACTCGGCTTTGGTGAATCACTTGTAAATTAAGCGATGAAATGGACTGAATGCAATTGCCATAAAATAAATAAATAAACAGACTCAAAAAAGTTGTACTGCATCAAGAACTGGCTGTTATTATGTCCGAAAAAATACACTCATTCTTGCATAAGACAACGTCCTTAGACAGTAACCTAATATGTGTTATTCAATGCAGGTGACATTCATTGGTGATATTCAAAAGATGGAAATAAAAATCAGTTTGAAATCATCCTGACATCTGAATACATCTGATTTATCCAAATGGTTCAAAAATAATTTGTTGATGGATAAATTTAGCCAGTTTTGTCCCAAATAATCCCATAAATTACCCAATCAGTGTATAGCAAAAGGATGGTAAAATAAAAATAGAAACTATGACCATTTAAGTTTATATTAAGTTGGTTAATTCAATGAATTGTGATAAGCAATTCATCTAAAATGAAACCGTCATAGGTGGAGTGTAAAACAGTAACATGTGGCTATAAATGACAAGGGGCAGGGAGTGTAAAATGAAAATGTACAATCAAAAATATAATTAATTTAAAGCTGAATGAAATACAAAATTGATTTTCTTTTAAAATGGTGAGCAGGATAGAGGTTATTTTAAACAGAGATGCTTCTTCTATACCCTTGACCTAATCTGGTCTCTCCTCTTTATCTCCCTCCATCTGCCTCCAATCACCTAACCTCATCTAACAGATAAACCTGTCCGTCCGATAAAACGAGAAGAAGAGAGACGTGGGGGAAGGGCTGTGTGGGTGGGGAGGGCCAATGAGGTGGGCTTGGATTTTAAATGTATCTCATAAAAAAGAAAAAGAAAAATCCCAATTTACATTACTGGGGTGGGAGACTCCTCTGGGAGAGCACAAGAGGCTTTTTGATGGATGAATCAAAGTACACTATGAAGGGGAAGAGTGTGGTTAAAAAAAAAAAAAAAAAAAAAAAATCCTGGATGACCCGATTTTGCAAATTTGGCCCGTGGGAATAGAGAGAGAGGAAGTGAGAGAGACTGAAATGTCACCGATTTAGGAGATGCATTTGGGGAAAGTGATATCGCTCCTCATCCTCTCCAGCCTCAGCTAAATAAAAGAATAAAATTTATCATTGTGGCAAAGAGTGAGAGAAGAACAAGTGAGAAACTTTTCACCCTTCAGCAGGTTACCGTGTTCTCATTCTATAAATCCTCTAAGACGAATACTTTTTAAAATGCCCTGAAAACACAGATCCTAGGAGAAGTGTTTAGGTTCATTGGGGGTGCTTATTGGAATATCCGAAACAAGATTACAGTCCCTCCTGCTCCTGTTTATTGTTGGATTTGGAGTAAGGTATTCCTAAGGCCTTAAGATGGATCAGTCATTGACTTCCTGGTGAGGTGGTGTCAGGTCAGGTAAGTCAACTTGATCGAGACCAGATCAAGCTGAATTACCTTTAATATGAAACCTTGCAGAGACAGTTTGTGAGGGATAGAGAAATAATAGCAATACTAAGAGACCTCTAGAAATTCTTTCTGTAGAACTAGAGAGGTACACTACAAACCCTTACATTTCCACAGTTAGTTATCACCAATGATTTTAGGAAGTCGTGTGTGTACTTATTTTTTCATGAATCAAATTTTTTGTGAACTCTACAAAATGTATCCACAGTGTGGTAGTACTCGAGAAAGGACTCGAGTCTGAATCAAGACCAAGTCCATATGCTACCATGTTCTTGGAGTCTGGTCTTGAGTACTTCAACACTAACTAATTGTTTCGGTTTATTTAGATTTTCACAATCAGCCCAGATTTAAAGCTGATATTGTTTTGTCACAAACAGTTATTTATTTGATGTCACCATTATGGTAATATGTTTTCCCAATGGTGTACTCAGTTCAATTAAAGTTTAACTCCACCCTTAATCAAAGACAACTGAGAAAGCTAATCAAGGTCTTCAGATATACTACAAAATTACAAAAATGTGAATTTAAACAGGGTTTGAGCTAAACTCTGCAGGGCAATTGCCCTCCAGGATTCGATCTGAGAAACCCTGGTCTATTGTCAATAGTGCAACACTGTATGAAGCACAGCTCACACAGGTAGTCACTTTTAAACCAAGCAGTTTTCTGTTGGTCATCCTGGAGAATTCATGTGTGACATAACTTGAACCCGCTGCAAAATCTGTGTGGCGAAATGTTTCGCCCTCAGGCGTGGATTCTATTGAAATGACAGGATATCATTGTGAAAATCCACCGAACAAAAATCGCACCTTAAGATGGGATGATTAGTATCATCAAGAAGACAATACATAAGATTATGGTCCATGCCTCTAGATCACAGACTGTGCGGGAACTTTCATGAACCCTTGAGCATTATGTGTGATTAAAAGTGTCATCCCCACCCACTGCAGCCTACTGTGTTATCTCTCACTTCAGGGAGCAGTACAAGTCCCTGACCAACCATCTTGCTCAAAGACATATTTTTCAATAGGAAGCTGAGGACTGTGTTTAGATATATGCAAAATAACACACACTCTAAAAAATGCTGGGTTGTTTCAACCCATGGTTGGGGCAAATATGGACAAACCCAACTGTTGGTTTAAATTTTTAAATGAATTGTTTAAACTCAACGTTGGGTTTGTCCATATTTGACCAATGTTTTTTTTTTTTTTTTTTAAAGGTCCTATGACATGCTACTTTTTGGATGCTTTTATATAGGCCTCTAGTACTGTATCTGAAGTCAGCCTTGGTGCAGAATTTCAGCCACTACAAGCCAGTCCCACAATGAGCTTTCCTCAGGACGTGCCGTTTCTGGGTCTGTAGCTTTAAATGCTAATGAGGAGGAGAGAGGCGGGGCAAGGTGGAGGGTGGGTGTGGCCTTAACCAGCTTGCGGCTACGGTACCATGTGCTAATGTTGACAGTGGATGTATCCAATGGCTCGTAGACACGCAGTCGTTCAAGCTTTACAGTTTGACCCAGAATCTGATCCGGATGAAGAAGCAACTCAGCGGCTACAGCAGGACATTTCCGAATGGTTAGTTTAAAACATTGTGTCTGGATACTGTACTTTAGTTGGTTTATGTATATGGTTTATGCCTACATTGTTGGCTCTTCATGTTGCTCTGATATGCTATCGTATATATATATATATATATATATATATATATATATATATATATAATTAGACACTAACCAGCGCAACTATATTAGTCCTCTGCCATTATTACAAATACCTTTTCGGATAGGTGCCGTTGTGGAAAATGTGCTACAATGCCAACATCATTTGTCTGTTTACATATTTCTTAAAATCTTAAAAGTTTTTACAATCTTTTTACAATTACATCAAGCTCTGCAATCTGGAAATGTGGATATCGCGTGCGCCATAACAACTGAATGGTTATTCAAACAACAAAGAAATGTACAACACTCGCGTTACAGTGTGTATATTCACACACATCCTTGATGCTGTCTACCTTTACATTAGCGACAGTAACTGGGCTGTATTGGCCCACGTTGAGGAAACAGTCATCTGTGAAATGTGTGGTGCAGACATACAAGACTATTGGAAGTTGTATCGGCGTATTACCAGAGAAAATAAAATTACTGTTTCTTCATAGGCTCAGATGAAGGAACTAAAAAAATACTAAGGTGTTTGTTTGTACATCCAGACACTGAGCAACTGCCATGATTCGCTCGTTTGCAAGCCATGATGTCTCTCGAGGGAAAAAAAATATATTGTGCTCGAATCTCACTGTAGTAGCTAATTTTCTCATGGGTGGGCAAAGCAGAGAAAGGGGAGGTAACCTTTCCCCTTATGACGACATATGGGGAAGATTCCAGATTGGGTCGTCTGAGCTTTAATTTTCTCAAACGCGAAGCAAAACACCCAGTGCTCGGTTTACACCCATCGCCTTTTCTAGCCACTGGGGGACCATATGCGGGCTAGGGGATCTCATATTAATGTTAAAAAACCCCATGCCATGGGACCTTTAAGCTATTGATTTTAAATTTTTGAGCGAGATGCTAATGGTCTAATCAGATTCAATGAACTATGCTAAGCTATGCTAAAAGTGGTACCACCAGACCCAGAGATCGGCTGAATGGATTAGAAAATGGTAAAACTCACTTGTTTAACTCTAGGGGAGTTGGAAAATGAGCCTATTTTCAAAAAAAGTGGAGTGTTCCTTTAAGACCACCTAATAAAAAGTGGGACCCTAATTTCTGATGTGTTTTTAATACAGATTATTGCATCATTATTTGCTTTAACTTTAACATGCTGATCTTTAATGAATGACACGTGATTGCACTATGATAAGCTGAATCGTTAACATTTTCATAACATACTGCATGCATATCTATTATGGGACGTAACCCCCTATCCTTCTTTAAAACTATGAAGTACCAGCTGTAGAAACTGGAATCCCTATCAGGAGGAGGAACATGCTCTGTGGCCCCCTTCGCCAAGAGAGACTGAACTTTTTGCTCCACCACCAGAACTAGCTCTGGTTCTATTGCCATAGATAGAATCTTGGTGGACAAGGACCAAACTGGACTCCTTTTCTATCGTACACAGGACCCATTAAGAAACATTTGGCAGAAGTTTCCACGCTGCTAAATAGTCTACCGATGGAATCAGTCTCTCAAGACTGATCTCTGGTGCATTTTGATGGATGAGCTTCAGGGCATAGAGCAGCTGAATGGCAGAGAACAACCAAACCCAATTCTTTAGAATCCTCCTTGGAGGGATTGGACACCCTAGTGCTACAACGTTACGGAATTAATACTGAGACATGAGTTCGCTGGAAACCGCTGCACCCTGGGTTGAGAAGCAACCCTCTCTTTTTGTTGTTGCCTGTGAGAGGAAGACACTCACAGTGAGTGCAGTCAGCCCCCACAGGAGATGACCATGCATGCTCCACTCCCATGCAGCTTACACAGAACTAAACTGTCATGGTATCTAATAGTTTGATGGGCCTTACAGGACAAACAAATACCAAATAAGATGCTGCGTAATTCTGGGTATACCCTTTATAGTTTCCGTGGTATGCCATCACGAGGTGACATTGTGCCAATCAGGACTGAAATAGTTGCACATGTGCTTCAGACGTGCGTTCCCCATAGCATCAACATTAGACGCAGCGTGGAGTTCCACTGAAAGGGAATCAGCATTATTGGTCACCAGCATAAGGTACAGTATGTTTTGCACACTGTTACCAGTTTGGGATGCCGGTTTGCTTGTTTATTTCACATTCAGCAATTGTTGCATGTATGCTGCCACTATTTTCTACAATACATCATGCTTCTGACTGCAATTACGTTAATTTTACATGTATTAATTTTCGTAAGTTTATAACTTCCTTGGGGTCAGTAGCTGTTAATAGCTCCCAAATGTGCATGAATGCCCCTAAAATAAAGGAACTCTTTAGATTTTGCTGCATTTAATTGTGGTTACATATTACTGATGTTTATTATTGTGTCTCTTGAATAAACTAGTAATTTTTTTTTACTTTACCAAAATTTCAGATGGCTGTGCTGTTCCACCAGCTAGACCAGCACTACTGTATATAAGCAAAAACATGGACCAGCATATGCAAAACGGTAATGCAGAACAAACCGGTCTAAAAAGGAGTGTTAGTATCCTTTTTTCCTGGTATTCCACTAACAAAACACTACTGGGTAATGATGGCCCTCTTGACAGAGTTGAGAGATCCATCTGAACTATAACAGAGCCTATGACAGTGGGGACTCTGGCATGCCTGAGGTTATTTTACACTTCATTCCACATAGCACAGTTAAAAAAAGCCATAATGAAATACTTACATAGAAGTACACACAGGAATGAGAGGTAATGAAAAAATACTACCAGCACTCTTGCTGGTGTGGCTGACACATTCTTGTTTATGAACTAGGTTTGTTCCCTGTGGTTATGCTAAACTTGCAGTTATAGATGATAAAAGTGTTTTATTTATTTTCCTGCCTATGCTGACGATGAAAGTCTGACTGCCTGAGGATGCAAATTTTATCAGCAATTTTAAGTTTTCTACTTAAAGAAAAACAAACAAATTTGGCAATGCATGGGGAAAGTTACCATTTCCTAAACTGCCATTTCTTTGTCCAATGTCTTACTTTGGCACAGACGTAAGAAATTCCCTTGAGCCTGGAGCCAGCTCACAGTGTGCTGAAATCTTTAATGTGCTACACTGCCAGATGTTCCTGATATGGAAGAAGTGAGCATTGGTGCTGTCATTTTTGAATAAATTCCTCACTCTACGTGCCCTTCTGTGCCTGTATCACACAAACATTTACACACACATTTTAGTGTTGTGCTTCCCATCACACATCAAGCACTAATTTAAAAATCAACACTGAAAAAAAATATAATCACAACAAATTGGTTTGCAGAGGCAGGATGCTGGCTCATGGAAATGAATGCCCGAGGCCATCTCCCCCACCCAGATTCAGTCCTGTCAGCGTGCGTGTCAGTGTGTAGAAAGACAGATAGAGGCAAGTAAACTTTAAAGCAAGTGAAGCAAGAAGTAATGAAAAGATGAAGGGTCTTTAGTTTCTCAGGGCTTCTAATTAACTTCACTGTGTTAAGTTATAAGTGCATGAAGATTCACTGTTTTGGAAAGAGAATGCCATTCATTGCTAGAGTTTTTGATTAACTAAAAAAGCATAAAAATAAGATATGATCTGCCATGAGGCATCACCCCATATCTTCGTACTGATATAAGTAAATAGTTTGTGAAAGCTTGAACGTCTAAAAACTCCAAACATAAACAATTTGTACAAAAATATCCATATTTATAACTTTATAAACTAGAATCACTGGCTTCTGTACATGAGTAGATTCCAGTGGAAGAGTGAACTTTGACCTGACGCATACGGAATCACAGAGGATAGAGCAAAACAAAACACCAGTCACGAATTAGAAGACTAAAATGAGAATTTTTAAAGTGAAATGTCACAGAAGCTTGAGTTTGTTGCCCAGCCCTATTTGTTCGAACCGCGAGAGGCGTCTACTCTCACCTAAGCTTACGCTACTCCTACATCCTACATCATACACCGGAGCTCAACTTTCTCATGAACGCATGGATGCACGTTACCGGAAGCTAGTGATTACAGTCTATAAAGTTATAAATACGGATATTTTTCTTACAAAAACGCATCTCTTTGCTTCAGAAGGCATTTATTAACCCTCTGGAGCCGTATGGATTACTTTTATGATGGATGGATGTGCTTTTTTGGTCTTCAAAATCTCAGTTACTATTCACTTCCATTATAAAGCTTGGAAGAGCCAGAATATATATATATTTTTTAATTTAACTTAACTCAAATTGTATTTGATGGACAGAAGATAGTCATATAGACCTAGGATGGATTAAATTATGGGATCATTTTAATTTTTGGGTGAACTAACCTTTTAACATAAGTTGCATAAGGTAACATACTACATATCATAAGCTAACAACAACTTAAGCCGCGCACACACTTAACGATTGTAAGGCCGATTATGAATGTAAATTGATACTTATGACTGATCGCGCTCAAACGTGTCCAGTAAGAGCCAGTTGCGTTCAGTCTGCGATTACGTTCGGTGTTCAAATTCCATGTGTAAGTATATAAATCTGCTTCAGTCGCAGGAAACAATCGCTGTATGTTGAGCACAGTCTTAGAATGTTTTAGCTAGTCGTTAAATGTGTGCCCGGCTTTAAAGCATTTGTTAATGTATACGTTAATGTTATAAACAAATATTTATATCTATGTCTATAGGTTAATGTTGTATTTTAATATAAATGTTGTGTTTTTCATTGTTATTTTCCAGGTTTTCTGATTGCTTTTTGTCAGTCATTCCTTTGATTGCCATCAGAATTCCTCTTTCTGTGCAAAGGTTGACAGTTGTTTTCTTTCTGAAGATCCAACCAAACTAAAGGAATCCCCCCTTCACAGGAAGGATTTCTCACTCTCTCATATGTAGAGCGAAGCTGCCACCTGTTCTACAAACTGTCTGTAGTCAGCCACCATATGTCATTTAGCTCACCATGAGAAACCAAATCCAGCACTCGCGAATGGTTCATGAATGGCCACCATTTATCCTTGATTTGGCATATTCACCATTTCTGTGTGTATTTCAGTATTTAATATATATAGCACTGAAAAATTATTAAGAATATTTGTTATCCATATCTTTAAAGATTTAAAATGTAAAACTGATGATTTTCAACTCGCTTTGTATTGTTACAATGTCAGTAGTAGGCCTATATGTAAATTAACCATGTTTACTTCTCTATGTTTCCTGGACCGAGAAATTAACGTTTATTTTGACAGCTCCAGGGCTTTCGTGAAAATGACAGATTATACTTCCACATTTTGTACCCAGCTGAGATATATTTCAAATGTTTATTTCTTTTAATTTTGATGATTATAACTGACAACTAAGGAAAATCCCAAATTCAGTATCTCAGAAAATTAGAATATTGTGAAAAGGTTCAATATTGAAGACACCTGGTGCCACACTCTAATCAGCTAATGAACTCAAAACACCTGCAAATGCCTTTAAATGGTCTCTCAGTCTAGTTCTGTAGGCTACACAATCATGGGGAAGACTGCTGACTTGACAGTTGTCCAAAAGACGACCACTGACACCTTGAACAAGGAGGGCAAGACACAAAAGGTCATTGCAAAAGAGACTGGCTGTTCACAGAGCTCTGTGTCCAAGCACATTAATAGAGAGGTGAAGGGAAGGAAAAGATGTGGTAGAAAAAAGTGTACAAGCAATAGGGATAACCGCACCCTGGAGAGGATTGTGAAACAAAACCCATTCGAAAATGTGGGGGAGATTCACAAAGAGTGTATTCGAAAATGTGGGGGAGATTCACAAAGAGTGTACTGCATCTGGAGTCAGTGCTTCAAGAACCACTACGCACAGACGTATGCAAGACATGGGTTTCAGCTGTCGCATTCCTTGTGTCAAGCCACTCTTGAACAACAGACAGTGTCAGAAGCGTTTAAAGACAAAAAGGACTGGACTGCTGCTGAGTGGTCCAAAGTTATGTTCTCCGATGAAAGTAAATTTTGCATTTCCTTTGAAAATCAGGGTCCCAGAGTCTGGAGGAAGAGAGGAGAGGTACACAATCCACGTTGCTTGAGGTCCAGTGTAAAGTTTCCACAGTCAGTGATGGTTTGGGGTGCCATGTCATCTGCTGGTGTTGGTCCACTGTGTTTTATGAGGTCCAAGGTCAACGCAGTCGTATACCAGGAAGTTTTAGAGCACTTCATGCTTCCTGCTGCTGACCAACTTTATGGAGATGCAGATTTCATTTTCCAACAGGACTTGGCACCTGCACACAGTGCCAAAGCTACCAGTACCTGGTTTAAGGACCATGGTATCCCTGTTCTTAATTGGCCAGCAAACTCACCTGACCTTAACCCCATAGAATACCCCTGGGGTATTGTGAAAAGGAAGATGCGATATGCCAGACCCAACAATGCAGAAAAGCTGAAGGCCACTATCAGAGCAACCTGGGCTATCATAACACCTGAGCAGTGCCACAGACTGATCAACTCCATGCCATGCCGCATTGCTGCAGTAATTCAGGCAAAAGGAGCCCCAACTAAGTATTGAGTGCTGTACATGCTCATACTTTTCATGTTCATACTTTTCAGTTGGCCAATATTTCTAAAAATCCTTTCTTTGTATTGGTCTTAAGTAATATTCTAATTTTCTGAGATACTGAGTTTGTGATTTTCCTTAGTTGTCAGTTATAATCATCCAAATTAAAAGAAATAAACATTTGAAATATATCAGTCTGTGTGTAATGAATGAATATAATATACAAGTTTCACTTTTTGAATGGAATTAGTGACATAAATCAACTTTTTGATGATATTCTAATTATATGACCAGCACCTGTATACCTTAAGCTGTAGTCCTACCTTAATGTTAATATGTGTTTCCCGAAATATTCTTAGTTAAGCATACCTTATGTAAGTCATTTGTTCGTAAGGTTGGTCTGGACCACTCTTAGCTATACCTCATCACTGTTGACAGTCTATACAAATATAATTCTGAAGTTGTAATACACCCAGTGTTCAATTGGAATAATGGCAAAGAATAAAATGCAAAGACTCACTGCTAAATTCAAATGTGCGTTGGCTCTGATCCAGAGACAGACACGTTCAGCGCTTATCATATATAACAACTATTCAGTGTTTTCATCCACATCAGGTTTATTTTAGGTTCAGACATTTAAATACGCATTTGAATGAAGTACTAGGCTATATAAAAAAGACATTTATAGTTTGTTAAAATCAAATTCCATACACTGATGTCTATAGAAGCTGCAATAATAACCCTTTCAATTATATAATTTGACGAAGTGTTTTATTCATATCAGATACACATTGTGTATGAAACAATAAAGTTTACGCTATTCTTCTCCCAGTTCACCAGCCACATACTTTTATGTGTTTCGGCGAAAATTATGTATGTCCAAAAATAAATGTATGTATGTCCGGACAGCTCTGAATTGCGGCACAAACTCATTGCGCACAAAAACACATTCACTTCCACATATTTTACAATCAGAATATATCACAAAATTCATGATATAGTTAAAAAGGTTATGAATATTTTGACTAAAAAAGAAAAACATATAAACACAATACCTATCTGTCAGCTGCATGACACGTCTCCAAAGAATTAATACATTCTAAAATAATGTTCTAAAATAGTGGTCGCCTTAAACTCAGGCTCGGGGCTCAGCTAGAATATAGAGCTAAAATAATATATATATATATATATATTACAATGTAGATTAGTTTGCAATTTGGATTATTTTTATACGAGTCCTGATAAATGCAATTTCTACTTCTGAAGTGCTTCTTTTATAAACACCACCACTTTCTCACATAACGTCGTGAAGCAGTCCCTGCATAGAGTGAATTATCGATTCTCAAGCCATCAATATCAACCAATTCAGCTCCACCACCATGGACAGCACCTGGTAACATTGCACTTGAGAAGGTATACCTTAAGCAACCTCCTAAGGTATAGTTGGGGGAACATGCCTAGAAAAGTTAAGGTATATCTTTAGAGTCTTCGTAGCGTGCTAAGAGACAACGTTATCAGGAAATCCACCCCAGATCTGTATGGATAAAATCAAGTACTGCCCTACATTTTCTCAAATACTTTTTCACTCAGAAATTGATCACATTGCAGTAAAAAGGGATTCAAAATGGAGATCCACGTTGACTTTAAAAGACCAGGTCACACTTATGTGAATACTGACAAACAAAAACTGGCAACCCCAGTAAAAAAAAAAATACAATTTAAATGGGCAGACCTTGCATCCTAAAAGCATCGTTTCTTAACATTAATGGGGTCTTTGTAGATTCTTATTTTACACTTGAGGAAAATGAATTGAGACTTTTTAATTACTTTACAATGGCTTTGTGAAGCAGCATGTAGCTCATAGGTAGATCTCTAAAAATTGGAGCACAGCTGTTTCAGGTCTAGGCTCATCAGCAAAAGCAGGGAGCCACACAGATGTCCCAGTTTGGTGAATAACAACTCAAGACGAACTTTAATGTGTTACTCTCTTTGTCATCTTTTCAAGATTAGGACAAAGAACAAACTGGGCCGCCTGGCATCCCCTGACCGCCCACACTTCACTGCTGTGATACAGTCGAGTCATTTCAATACAGCTTAACAGCTCTGTTCCCTCATGTTTGTCTTTATTCACCAGCCACAGGCATGAACAGTGGTGTTTTAAGAAATATAGACTTTTTAACCTCTGCAGTTGTCTGCAACTACGTAAACTGTTTTTTGTTTAAGGGAGCTTGGAAAATTGTTGATTTGAAATTATTCCAGAGAGTTTTTCTGCTGACAGTGAAAGGTTGTCCCACTTTAAAAGAAGTGAGGGGCTAACAGAAGAAAAGGGTGAAACAACCTCTCCATCTGTCTATCAATTCCTGTCCAACAGGCTTCTGTGCCAGTGTGACTGCACACCACTGAGGACAACTGCTGCAGCTAATGGACATCCACTTTTCTCTCTGCTGGGTGAAGTGGGAATCACCAGCATCAGCAATTTTACACTGTCCTGTAAGACTTTTTTTTAAGGTGACTCAGCTACTGTTGTTCTCTAGAGCAAGAGAGACGGGAAGTGAAATGTTCAACGAGTCTATAAGTTCATGTTGTGGCTTTTCATTTCAGAGCCTATTAATCAAAACACATCTTTCATACTAGTTATTAGAGTAGTTAACATTTAAAGTGGATCAAAAAAAATAAAAATAAAAAATAATCAAAGTTGTCCTAAGAACTAAGTTGGTTTTAGGACAACTTTGATGAAAGGTTTTGATCCACTTCAAATATTGACTACTATAGTATCTTGCAGATTTATAATGAAATAATTTATCAGAACTATCCTTGATTCATTATATTCTTGATATGTAATGGAATGTTTACAAAGCTTCTCTCTTATAGATAATACAATCTGAATAAATGATTGTTAGATGTTGATATGGATGGATGGATGGATGGAATTGAAAGAGAAAGAAATATACATAATATATGTAATATACTCTTCAGAGCTTCATTTAGGGATAGCTATTTTAGGTTCATTATTATATGAATTCCCTAGTGACAAAATAGTATACTTAAGCACAATTTATTTGTATATACTTTAGTATTACTAAATGTATTTGTGGCATGCTATAAATTGGTATACTTAAAGTCTGATAAACTGGAACAACTAATTGTGTACTAAATGCATTTTAGTTGTCCAAAAGCAGTGCTTAAGTTCAACTAAAGTTGTATTAAATATACTTGTTTGTGCTAAAGTGGAACTATTCCAAGTATACTTAAATATACTCTTGTGTTTAAGTTTTGAAATGCAGAATTCACTCGGCATAAACTTCAAATGTATTTTGGTGACATTAGAATTGCAATTTAATTACATTGTAAGAGTGTTGAACATACATTAATAATTATACTCATAACAAACTTTTAGTGATTTTAACACACATTCCAATGGCTTTCCAAGTTAACTTGTAGTGTGCTAATGACATCATTATAGTGTGCTTCAAATAGGCTACAATAAAGTAATCTTTATAAATAAAGTTACAGCTTTAGAATGTGCCTTTTACAGACAGCCCAAGTACACCAGTAATTTACTTATCCAGTTAGCATCAGTGAGACAATGGGAACAGATTTATTATTTATTATTTATTATTATCAGATATTGAATGTAGGAACCAGTACGGGCTGGAATCAAACCCGGGTCACGCGGGCCGCTGTCACACAAGAGCACACGGCTTAACTGTTGCGCCACCACACATATATATATTAATTAAATGATTTGGCGGTCTTGCATTAAGCTGCAGATTTTTATTTATATGTGACGCATCAATTAAAATGATTTTCATGCGGTAAACGTTTCTGGATTTATTTGACATTTTAACTTTCTTTGTTTTTGTTTTTTTTCTTCTCAGGATCAGTTTAATTAATTTAATTAATTAATTTAATAATTCATAATATTTTGACAACCCAAAAGGCTGCAGTCCATATTTTGAAGTGCAAATAAGGGCCATTAAAGTAGCATTAATGGGGAAAGTGTATTACAGTAGGTGCATTGAAGTGCATTAGGAATACACAAATGTAATAAAACTTCTGATCAGTTACGTGAATTTCCTTCACCATTTCAAACTGACTATATGTTGTTTTCTTATTTGTCATAATTACAAATATTTACTTAAGTAACTACTTTCTATATGTATATATGTTTGCAACCATGCAAAGTTGTGAAAAGTGCAACTCAAAACACATTTCCTGTAAACTTTTATCTAGGCCAATACTATTTTGTATACTAAACAAGTAGAACTCAAATACTGTTCATTGAATTGGACATTTAATCATAACAGGTCAACATAGTATTCAACAAATATAAATTACTGTAGTAAAAATGTAACAAATGAAATCATTTTATTTGCACATTTCTCATGGTTACGTCTGAGCTGTAGGCAAAAGTTAGGTTTGAAAATTCTGCCCTTACAGCCAATTAGCAGAAATAAACTAGATGTTTCAGTTCATACCTCATGTTTTCTGTGGTTTGCACAAAAAGAAAGTCCCATCTAAAAAATTATATAGCATCATTCTTTAGGTCATTCTCGGATTTGAAATACATGGTGAGACTTGTGTCTTTAGCTACAATGACTTTCTAGACTCTAAGGTTTCCATCTGACAAATGTGCCAAAATCTGAAACAGATTCCCAATAGTGTGCACTCCAGCGAGTTCGGTTGTTTAGCAAATGTACAGCAAAACTGATTGTTGGTGAGTGTTATGGCATTGGCTTTATGGTGTGTTCAAAACATATAAATCATTGTGGTTCAACCAATAGCAGGACGGCGGGGCAGGTCAATGGGGGTCAAGGTTTAGCTTCAGCAGTTACAGTGTTTTCAAGTCGTGTCAGAAAGAATGTATTTAAAATGCACATGAACATTAGCACAACTCATAATTATGAAATTAACGTCTCGGTTACGTATGTAACCCTTGTTCCCTGAAGGAGGGAACGGAGACGTACGTCAGTAGTGACCGACGAATTGATATCCTAATTCGTCAGTCACTACTGACGTACGTCAAACATGATTCCAAGTTAAGTATGTGATGGTGAGAAAACTTGTCAGAGGCAATGGAGACTCTGCCCTAGTGACAAAACCCTACCAAAATGTATTTAAAATAGGCCTACATTCATTTCACACTAACTAAAAACCCATTAATATACAGTAGTCAGCATTTGAAGTGGATCAAAAAAGTTAATCAAAGTTGTCCTTAGAAGAAGGTTTTAGGACAACTTTGATGAAGGGTTTTGATCCGCTTCAAATGTTGACTATTTACAGACATACTGACATAAATATTTTAATTAAACTTCATTTGCAGTTTTTCTTTATTGCACAATGCACAATGCATATTTCTAAATATTAAGCCTAAAATGTGTTTTATATCACTATTAGTAAGGATAGTATGATCATTGTATAATTTGAAGAGAGATATATATACTTGTACTAAAGTATACTTGCAATAGTTCCACTTTAGCATAATCAAATATACTTAAGTATATCTTTAGTTGGATCTCAACACAAAAATACTTGTTCCAGTTTAGCAGACTTTAAGTATACCAATTTAGTATGCTAAAAGTACAATTGCAGGATATTTATATTAAGTACATGCAAATGTAAATGCAATTGTAGTACACTTAGCATAAAATAAATGTATTTCAAATAGATTTTAGTATATTTATTTTTCACTAGGGTTAAAAAAAAGTCAAAAAAGGACAAGGGCAGTGAGGAATAGTGGATATGGGCAAAGGAGAAAACATCAAAGTTAGTGACTGCAATAGAGAGACAAGCAATTTCTAGGCTTTATAAAGTGGCAGGGATAATGCATTGCATTGTTCATAAGATGATTATGTTGTTAAATGAGACACTGCAGTCTTGTAAGTACATAATCCGAGGATCTTTGACTGCCATGCAAATGTACCGGATGTCAGTGTGCTTGACACAAAGCCAAAAGTACAAATTTTTCTCTTGCTCTTTCACCCCTCCTCTTCTGATACACCTCTGCCTGTGTTATAACACAACAATGACTATAAAACATTATTTATGTATTGGACAGGTGATGAGCAGTGCCTGGTTTTCTCCACATATTACGCTTAGAATTAAGGCCAAAAAGTTCTATCTTGGTCTCATCAGACCAGAGAATCTTATTTCTCGCCATCTTGGTAAACTCCATGCGGGCTTTCATGTGTCTTGCACTGAGGAGAGGCTTCCGTCGGGCCACTCTGCCATAAAGCCCCGACTGGTGGAGGGCTGCAGTGATGGTTGACTTTCTACAACTTTCTCCCATCTCCCGACTGCATCTCTGGAGCTCAGCCACAGTGATCTTTGGGTTCTTCTTTACCTCTCTCACCAAGGCTCTTCTCCCCCGATAGCTCAGTTTGGCCAGACGGCCAGCTCTAGGAAGGGTTCTGGTCGTCCCAAACGTCTTCCATTTAAGGATTATGGAGGCCACTGTGCTCTTAGGAACCTTAAGTGCAGCAGAAATGTTTTTGTAACCTTGGCCAGATCTGTGCCTTGCCACAATTCTGTCTCTGAGCTCTTCAGGCAGTTCCTTTGACCTCATGATTCTCATTTGCTCTGACATGCACTGTGAGCTGTAAGGTCTTATATAGACAGGTGTGTGGCTTTCCTAATCAAGTCCAATCAGTATAATCAAACACAGCTGGACTCAAATGAAGGTGTAGAACCATCTCAAGGATGATCAGAAAAAATGGACAGCACCTGAGTTAAATATATAAATGTCACAGCAAAAGGTCTGAATACTTAGGACCATGTGATATTTCAGTTTTTCTTTTTTAATAAATCTGCAAAAATGTCAACAATTCTGTGTTTTTCTGTCAATATGGGGTGCTGTGTGTACATTAATGAGGAAAAAAATGATTTTAGCAAATGGCTGCAATATAACAGAGTGAAAAATTTAAGGGGGTCTGAATACTTTCCGTACCCACTGTATATATATACTTTTTTTTCCATTTTTTAAATTAAACATGCATGAAACTATCAATGGCAGGTTTTGTGTGAATGTTACTGAAACAACTGTAGCATATTATTATTGCTGGCATTGCAAACAATACAGTAACACATTGAATTTGTTAGCTATGTATCTTTATTACCAAAAAAAGTGAAAGAAACAACATCACACTTTTCCCTTCTCGCTCTCTTGAAAAGTTTGGCAAAAACTTTACTCCCCTATTCTCTTTATCTCTCTTCATTCTTTTCTCCTCTGGGAATGTGTACCGAACTCGTCGTCAGAAACCATTCATTCTCAACGTCTGCCTCACAAGGGAGAGTTCAGTGAACATCTGGTTGCCCCAGGAGACAGTCCAGTGACGTCATGACGTCAACAAAGCACCAATACAGACTATGTTCCTCCCTGTCCTTACCTCCCTCGCCCACACACACAAACACACACACCCTCATTTGCGCTTTCTCATTTGCGATGAATACTTAATTTGCAATTAGACCCTTTAATCGAAGGCTGCATGCTTTTCCAGAGAGTATTGTGATTCTGTTAAATTGCTTTTAAGTGTGTTTGATGAGCTGTGTATACACTCTTTAAGCAAAAGGTAATACGCTTTTTGTCTGTTATCACCATTCTGTATCTTAGTCATTAAAATGTTCAAACAATAGGATTCTCAAAGACTTTCTGTAACATTTCTGTAGCAAGTGAACATCTTGTCCTCAATGTTGATGTGTTGGAAGCAGGAAAAATGGGCAAGCGTAAGGATTTGAGCGAGTTTGACAAAGGCCAAATTGTGATGGCTAGACG
Organism: Megalobrama amblycephala; assembly: GCF_018812025.1. Classification (NCBI taxonomy): domain Eukaryota; kingdom Metazoa; phylum Chordata; class Actinopteri; order Cypriniformes; family Xenocyprididae; genus Megalobrama; species Megalobrama amblycephala. The sequence goes on from NC_063046.1 coordinate 34,356,174, forward strand.
ACTGGATCAAAGCATCTCCAAAACTGCAGCTCGTGGGGTGTTCCGGGTCTGCAGTGGTCAGTATCTATCAAAAGTGGTCCAAGGAAGGAACAGTGGTGAACCGGCGACAGGGTCATGGGCGGCCAAGGCTCATTGATGCACGTGGGAAGCGAAGGCTGGCCCGTGTGGTCCGATCCAACAGCTGTAATTGCTCAAGAAGTTAATGCTGGTTCTGATAGAAAGATGTCAGAATACACAGTGCGTCACAGTTTGTTGCGTATTGGGCTGCATAGCCGCAGACCATCAGGGTGCCCATGCTGACCCCTGTCCACCACCGAAAGCACAGTGGACACGTGAGCATCAGAACTGGACCACGGAGCAATGGAGGAAGGTGGCCTGGTCTGATGAATCACGTTTTCTTTTACATCACGTGGATGGCCGTGTGTTTCGCTTACCTGGGGAACACATGGCATCAGGATGCACTATAGGAAGAAAGCAAGCCGGCGGAGGCAGTATGATACTTTGGGCAATGTTCTGCTGGGAAACCTTGGGTCCTGCCATCCATGTGGATGTTGCTTTGATACATACCACCTACCTAAGCATTGTTGCAGACCATGTACACCCTCATGGAAACGGTATTCCCTGGTGGCTGTGACCTCTTTTAGCAGGATAATGCGCCCTGCCACAAAGCAAAAATGGTTCAGGAATGGCTTGAGGAGCACAACAATGAGTTTGAGGTGTTTACTTACTATAATACTAATAACATACTACAATATTCCATGCTGTCTCTTAATTAATTTGAGCATGTCATACTGCAGGCCATCAACTATACAAAAGTCTAAGGTGAACCTCCCCTCAAACATTGTTGGGGACAGCACCAACAGGTATCACTTTGACAATGTCAAAGCAGAATTCCTAATTTCACAATAAAACTAATGTGATTAAACACATATTATGTGAGAAATAGTCTGTTTTAAAAGTGTGATGTTTAGATCATTTAATTTTGTACTTTTGTCAAATTAATTTCCCACTTGTCACCCTCCTTGTATTACCATCATTCTTAATTGCATTTTGCAGGGTGCAGTTATAATTTTCATATCATTTTGATTCATCTTAGATTCACTTAATCAAATGAGCTGAAGAGCTATTGGGCACAGGGGATGTGACTCCGTGATGAAGTGCCCAGCTATAAGAGTTTTATTTATAATGAAGTTGTGATTGCCTAAATGAGATAATGTTGAAGTTGAATTTCCTAATACTTTTTCACATCAGTTAAAACAGATAGTTTTACTAAACAGAACAATTCTCTATAACTATTCAGTGTTTTGTTCGCCTATAATTTGTATACACAACACCTTTGACACAGAATTCATAAATATAGACCATTTTGTGCTTGTCTATGGAGCTGCCCTCAGGCCAGAAAGGAGTATTTTTTTCCACAACCATGAACTTGTGCCCACGATTTTGTAATCTTACACCCCCACTTTACAAACTGCACTTAGTGTTCATTATTTGTACAATCCATGGCCATGAATTTATAAGCTTGCTCACATATACACACAGTACCCTCAAATGATCACATTTCTTCTTAGTGGCCAGAGGGAGGATCCATATTTTTCTGACATCCCCAGATGCGTTTCAAAAAGAGTGAGACCACTGGCACACTTTCTGTAGAAAGTGGAGGCACTGTTGAGCTTTCTTCGTTGTGTGGTCCACGTAAGGTCATTCAGGTTCAGTAAACGAAAAAAGCTGTGGTCTGCTGACAGTTTCTACTGTTGTTCGATCAATGATGCACACTGATTAGATTGCGGATGGCTCTCTGTCTTCTAAAGAACAGGTTTATTGTCATCTAACACCATTTTTACAGTCTAATCATTACTGCTGATTAGAGCAGTATCTGAGTGCTCATTAAGCCTGATTTGGCCTAATATTGGGTTGTTGTGTTTTTCAACCTCTGCCCCACAGAGCATCAACTGAATATTGGTAAATGGGAATTTCAGATCATTTCAGTCTCTGAGGATACTGAGAGCTGTAGACTACCAACCAACTTTCTTGTTCACAAAAATTAAAAAATAACACACAGTTACTGAAACTCTACACTCAAGGAGCAAAACCTTAGCCCAGATCTGCACAACTATAAGCACACTTTTTGCAAAACACTACACACATTGTTTTGCACAACACTAAACACACTTCTCTACATTAGACACAGAAATGTAACATAATGTCACTTCTTTGCCATTTCAAGACACTGCTTTCCAAAATACCACCCCTATAAACCAGTTGATCAAACAAGGCCGTCAGGTGTTCAGACACTTAGGTGCTTAAAAAGGCAAAAGGTGAGCTTATGTGTCTTCAACAAAATGGAAGGCAATGTTGCAGTAAGAGGGAGAGGGAGAAACATCACTGGCCACAGAGCTATTTTTAATGTCCCGGGACAACGTAACATCACAATGTATGTTGCAATCACGCAGAATGGGGTCCTTCACCAGCATGCCAACTTAGGCCCTTACAACACGGTCCACATATTTACATTTTAGAAAGACTACACAAAATCTTCACAGCAGAAGAACAAATGGATGCAGAGCAGATGAGATACATTGTCATATGGGACAATGTAAATTTCCACCTAATTTGAATGGATTCGCCATTCAAGAAGATTTTTCTCGCTATCTTGTGAGAGAGGACATAGCCTGTGGATGAAGTGCTTATGGCCAGATCCTTTTTTTTTTTTTTTTTGTCATTTAAAATCATGCTTTTGTTTTGTCTTTACAAATGTTTTTGTTTGTGTAATATATTGTATTTAGATTATGTTCTGATTTTCAGTGCAAAATGTAACCTTTGGAAAGGCATGGATGTAGTGAATGATTTTACAATGTGGTGAGAAATAAATATTTTCATCAATGTGCAGTACTAATCTTGTGTGTTTTTTGTTTTTGTTTTTTGTCAATATAGTCATGTACTTTACTCTAACGATATCTCTGAAAAAATCTAACCCAGACTATATCATTAGAAAAGTATAAAAGTTAGAAGTGTTTAAGATTGAGCACAGCAGTGTGTAAATGAATCAAACAGAATCAGAATGTATGAATTGTGTATGTTCCATACATTGTCAAAGTTGGGTTTTGTTAAATTATTGTAAAGTTTCTGAATGAAGTGTTTCATTTTGCAAAAGAACTGAGGTGTTCTGCTACTTGTGTGTGTGGATCTGTGAATTGTGTGTAGTGTTTTGACAAAATGAGCCTTGTCTTTAAAATTGTGCTTAAGGAGGGACACTACAGGCAAAAACACTGTTTTTTCAGGCACCTGTCAATTTTGAGATTTTGCGCTTTTTGGCTTTTCATAAAGTGTTTTTTCAGACTGGTGGAAAGAAAACATCCAAAATGCACTTTTAAGTGTACATTTTATAGCACTTTATCCATTTGCTTCTATAAATTTCAATTACAGTAAATATCTTTAAAGGCCATTTTCTCAAAATGTTTTTTTTCCTGCTCTGAGTCAGAAATCTCCACTTCTGCAGAACTTACATGCACCATCTTTACAGTTTTATTCCTATCTATATTCTGAAGGTTTTTACAGAGGGATTTGTTGATATATAATTTGCCTGATTTTATACAACATTTTATTCCTAAAAAAAATTGTGAAAATATATATATTTTTTCTGGCTGTTGATAGTATTTTCTTGTAAAACCCTTTAATTTAATATGTCCAAAAAATTAAACGAGAATTTTGAACCTGATGTCATCCAATATTCAGATTTTTGTTATAGAAATGTATGCAAATTAGTGCATATTTAATTAGATAATGCCTCATTTGCATATTTAAACATAACATTTTAGAAAACTTGTAATACAAAAAAAAAATTAATGTAATCAACCAGCTGGGGAAGTATGGTGACATCTATTAGTTATTTTATTTTATTTTTTTTACCCTATTCACCTGGGGTGTCTCACCTTAAAGCTGCAGTTCTGTTTATTAACTGCTAGAGTGCCAAAAATCGTGGACTGCAGCTTTAAAGGGTTAGTTCACCCAAAAATGAAAATTTTGTCATTTATTACTTACCCTCATGCCGTTCCACACCCGTAAGACCTTCGTTAATCTTCAGAACACAAATTAAGATATTTTAGTTGAAATCCGATGGCTCTGTGAGGCCTCCATAGGGAGCAATGGACACTTCCTCTCTCAAGATCCATGAAGGTACTAAAAACATATTTAAATCAGTTCACGTGAGTACAGTGGTTCAATATTAGTATTATAAAAAGAGACGAGAATATTTTTGTAACGCCAAAAAAAACTAAATAACGACATATTTAGTGATGGCCGATTTCAAAACAATGCTTCAGGAAGCATCGGAGCACAAATGAATCAGTGTGTCGAATCTGCTGTTCAGAGCACCAAAGTCACGTGATTTCAGCCGTTGGCAGTTTGACACGGGATCTGAATAATGATTCGACACACTGATTCATTTATGCTCCGATGCTTCATGAAGCAGTGTTTTGAAATCGGCCATCACTAAATAAGTCCTTATTTTGTTTTTTTGGCACTCCAAAATTATACTCTCCGCTTTATAATATTAATATTGAACCACTGTACTCACATGAACCGATTTAAATATGTTTTTAGTACCTTTATGGATCTTGAGAGAGGAAATGTCATTGCTCCCTATGGAGGCCTCACAGAGCTATCGGATTTCAACTAAAATATCTTAATTTGTGTTCTGAAGATTAACGAAGGTCTTACGGGTGGGGAACGGCATGAGGGTGAGTAATAAATGACATTATTTTCATTTTTGGGTGAACTAACCCTTTAAGCAATTGTTAAAAAATGTAAATATATTTTGTGTTTCCATTTGCTTAAATAGTTAAAGAAAAACTCCACAATAGTGTTTTCACAACTTTCAAAGGAAGAAAGAAAATAAAGAGCGACTGATAACGGCAGTCAGAAGAGATAAATATGTAATTTTTACCATCACTTCCACCGCTGCTCACAGCAGCGTTAACTAGGTTTTTGTAATTTGATGCAACGATAATATAATACTAAGTAGGCTATAATGTTATAAATGTAGCTACACACATTTTTTTTTTTAAATGAAAATATAAAAAAAAAAAAAAAAAAATGCAGTATTTACGATATTGATGACCGTTAAAACGCGTCATCACAGTCTGTGAAAAGGGTCTATGGAGGAAATGTTTGTGGAGCTATGGCAACAATACTCCTGCATTTATGATGTTTCTTCAAGGGACTAAATTACCGTGACAGAGTGTGAAGAAAGGTAAATGAAACATGTTACCTCAGTTCTCTTTGGAGGAAATCCAAATATCCATGCAATCTAGATACGTGGCCGCTTTTGGGCTTTTCTGACGACAAAACAGAGCAAAACACGCTGCTAGCCATTATTTGTTTATGTTCACTGCACCTTCTGTCAGTTGATAGTCCCGCCTTTTCGATGACATCATGCACGCGGTTAAAAGACGGCACGCGACAAATGGTCGAGTAGCAACATGTAGTCTGACATATTTCTTGTCCACGACACGACAAGATTTTAGGACTTAAAGGCGTATAATCGGACACACTGAATATCGTGACCGGCAAAAATATCGTTTGAACCCGGCATAAGAAAAGTTGTTCAATTCTGAATTTTGCTCTACTCTGTTAGAGAATGGACCCTTCGCTAAGCCCCGCCCTCCTTAGTTACTGTTGCTACGCCTGTCAAACTTTCGAGCCTGGCAAGTCATTTACAGTATGTATGCACCGGTGTCAGACATTTCAAGGAGATAACTAGTCATTTTTGGCGAACAGGTGAAATATCTGAGAGAGCAAGACAAAAGGGACTGCAGTATGCATTCGAGGGATATATCCACGACATAATATGCAACCGATTAGAAAATAATTTGATCAAAATTGAAGCTAAAGCTCCTAGCGCGAGCAGCAGCCGCCTCATACGCTGACATTTCAAATGGAAAACACAATTTATTGAGGAAAAGCTTTGTTCATCCACAGCAGGTTAAGTGAAATTTGTGAAAATAAGCTAATAATAAGTCTTGTGGAATAAACACAAGACGTTAGCCTGGCCACTTTGCAATGATAACATTCTCCCGCTTATATTTTTAGCAGGCCAGGCTAACGTAACTCCGTCTTGCCTTTAATCATTTTATTTCATGTCCAAATATATGAATTATGAACAAAGAACCGTCATTCTTTCCAAGCAATGATGTGCTGAGTTAGCTAGCTAGCTAACCTAGCCGTCAGATTATCCTACCCGGGCTTACTGCATATGCATACATCAATATTACATCATTGTTGTCATGATAAATAACACAAAATTACTGTATTTGCATTATTGTAAGGGTAGGTTTAATGTTGGGTAGGTGTATATGTTAATAAAGCCATAAACCATCACGCTGGAAGCACAATCTGATAGGTAACGTTAGCATTTTTCGGATTTTGTCAGATTTTGCTAACGTTACCCACTGTTTCAATGGGAGGTAGCAAAATCTGACAGGGTAGCACAACTTGTCAGAACACCGGCATTTCTCCCCTTGGGTTTTAGGTTTCGGGAACGGAAAAAAATTCAACCACCCCGTCCAAACTTTTAGGATACCGGGTATCAGGTTAACACAATCCATAAGCACAACGCTTCGGCATGTTCCCTCGCTCGAAAGCTTGACAGACCTCCCGCGCCTAGTAACGGTTGCTAAACCACGATTGGCCTGTGGCGGTTTTCGGGCGTGGCTTAGCGAAGGGTCAATTATGCATATTCAGTTTTCAGTCAAGTTATTTAGACAATTTTGTACATTAATTTACTATCACAATTACTGCAATACTGAATAAAAAATCTTGTTAGTTTTATAAACAATAAAGCACACTTATGGGCCACAAAATGGTACATTCTTTGTCTCTGTTTCTTTCCAACTCGCTCATGCATCTTTCTTTCTTTCTCCCAGTTGTATTTATGTGACTCTGGGCATAATAATGGCTTTCAGACTTTCCTCTCAGGATCGCTGGTGGCTTGGTGTGGTACAGTCTTCTGCTTTTTTTTTCTTTCTTTCTTTCTTTTTTTTCCCCACCACTCTACAGTAAAGCCCCACTAGGGCCTTCCAAGCACATCTCCTCTGGCCGGGAATAGCGTGCCTGCTTAACCTGGATAAGACGGCTGGGGAGCGTTCACGCCTCAACCAATGTATAATAGTGCTTCCAATGATGCCCCTAGTTGACTCCCTTTCACTCCGTGCCCCCACCCCTCTTTCTTTTCAGATGGCTGGTTAGGCATTCACAGCCTTGTAATGAATTCAGGCACACTACAGGCCAAGAGAAATGAAGGGACGGTGCTGAACACAACGGACTTGGGTAGAGGCAAACAAAACAACAGAGAAAAGAAAAAATGCTCAGTTTAAGTTTAGAGAAGCCATGCCATCTGCATTCTAGCATAAAATACGAGTTTTGTGTTTGTTTTGATTTATTTTGCTCTCTCAAGGCAAGCACTGGCCACTTTCGGAAACATTGCTCTTTTGCCTGCGAGGCCTATACCCTGTAGGCTTGTAATGAGATGGGTGATTCTTTCCTAGTCTTATATAATGAGAACCTGGAGGCATTATCATACAACTTTGTGTGTGTGTGTGTGTGTGTGTGTGTGTGTGTGTGTGTGTGTGTGTGTGTGTGTATGCACATGTCAGCGTTCTACCTGTATCTTAGATTTCCCATCATGCTTTGCTGCTGCTCACAGTGCTGCAGGGCTCAGTTGAGATTTAGAATGTTGGAATTGGATTTTCTAGGCTTCACAGGTAATGAAAAGCAACATTCCCACTACTCTTCCTCTGTGATTTCCCAAAGTATACTCCACTATTGCCGCTGATCCCCCCCCCCCCCCCCACTTTTTTTTTCTTATATAGCATTGGACCATTTATATCATCTCATTTAACTAGGGAATCCACATATGTCTCGGAAGGCTTTTTTACACACACACACACACACACACACACACACACACACACACACACACATATATATATACTGAGCTCTGTATATATATGCCCACACGGACCTCCACCCCACTGTCTTTTATGTTTTTAAGCCTGATGGGAAATTGATAGATGACAAAATAAAGGGTCCCTCATTGACTCTCTTGTGTTTGGGTTAACCCTTGTTAACAGTTATAATCCCTCAAAGGTTTTTTTTTTTTTTTTTTTATACAGTATATTTGTATATATATTTATATATATATACATATATATATATATATATATATATATATATATATATACAGTGCCCTCCACAATTATTGTCACCCTTAGTAAATATGAGCAAAGGCGGCTGTGAAAATAAATCTGCATTGTTTATCCTTTTGATCTTTCATTCAAAAAATTCACAAAATTCTAACCTTTCATTGAAGGAAAACAGTTGAAAGTGGGGGGAAACTCACATTATGAAATAAATGTTTTTCTCCAATACATGTTGGCCACAATTATTGGCACCCCTTATCAGTAAAATATCTCTAAAGTATATTCCCATTCATATTTACATTTTTTTAGCACATCAGGGTGATCATGAACATGAAATTGTCCAGCCATGACTTCCTGTTCCACAGGAGAATAAACATGAGGAAACACAAAGGCCAAATTCCTGTAATCATTCATCACAATGAGGAAAACCAAAGAATATAGTTCTGATGTGCAGCAAAAGATTGTTGAGCTTCACAAAATAGAAAGTGGCTGTAAGAAAATAGCTAAAGCATTGAAAATCCCCATTTCCACCATCAGGGCAATAATTTAGAAGTTCCAACTAACTAAATATGTTACAAATCTGCCTGGAAGAGGACGTGTGTCTAAATCGTCCTAATGCGCGGTGAGGAGGAGAGTTTGAGTGGACAAAGACTCTCCAAGGATCACAGCTGGAGAATTGCAGAGATTAGTTAAGTATTGAGTCTCAGAAAGCCTAAAAAATTATCAAACAGCACCTACATCACCACAATATGTTCGGGAGTGTTTCAAGAAAAATCCTCTGCTCTCATCCAGAATCAATCTCCAGCATATTCAGTTGTCAGTCAAAACTGGAACTTCAAAATGGACCGGCTTCTATGGTCAGATGAAACTAAAAAAAGAGCTTTTTGGCAGCAAACCCACCAGATGGTTTTGGTGCACACATGGATAAAAAGTACCCCATGCCCACGGTTAAATATACTGCTGGATCATTAATGTTGTGGGCCTATTTTTCTGCTGGAGGTCCTGGAAATCTTGTTCAGATACATGGTATCATGGATTCTATCAAATACCAACAGATAAAAAATCAAACCTGACCAATTGTGCAAGAAATCCAATAATGGGCCATGGTTGGATCTTCCATCAGGACAATGATCCAAAATAAACATCAAATCCAACACAAAAATGGGTCACTGAGCACAAAAGTTTCTGCCATGGCCATCTCAGTCCCCTGCCCTGAACCCTAAAGAAAATGAGTGGAGTGAACTGAAGAGAAGAAGCACCAACATGGAGCTGGAATCTGGAGGATCTGTAGAGATTCTGCATGAAGGAATGATCTCTGATCTCTTGTCAGGTGTTCTCCAAACTCATCAGGCATTATAGAAGAAGACTCAGAGCTGTTATCTTGGCAAAAGGAGGTTGCAAAAACTATTGAATAAAAGGGTGCCAATAATTGTGGCCAACGTGTTTTGTAGAAAAACATTTATTTCATAATGTGAGTTTCCCCCCACTTTCAATTATTTTCCTTAAATGAAAGGTTCGAATTTTGTGAATTTTTTGAATGAAAGATCAAAAGGATAAACAATGCAGATTTATTTTCACAGCTGCTTTTGCTCATAATTACTATATATATATATATATATATATATATATATATATATATATATATATATATATATATATATATATATTTATTATATTATTATATTTGTTATATTTAATATAACAATATTTATCTGCATGAAAGGTCATTCCTGCAAGCATAATCATCACTGGAAGCAAAGAAGCTACTACTGTAGTTCTAGATAAGCTGGTACCATTAATGTGGAGTGAGGGAAGTAATACTCAACCTGGATGCTTCCTTACCAAAGTGACAAGAAGGTGCCCATGTTGTGTAAATCACTTTTAGAGGCATCCAAGAAATGGGCTGTGGATGGGACACCTGCACTAGCATGAGACTTATTGCAAATGAAGAAAAGGAAGGTGTTTATTGGAGATTGTCAGGAGTGATATCCTTTTGGAAAGGATGGGAAATAGGATTGAGTGGGCAGCAGGTTGCACGATGGGCAGTAAAAAGCTGCAGTCCATTCTGATCAGTACAGGAGATGGATCAGGTAGTAGCAAGTCTCAAATGAATGAACTGCTGATGCTGCAGTGGTTTTAAATTCAATGGTAAGACATGATTAAGAAGAAGTGAGCAATAATGATGGAGCCAAGATCTGGGGGTGGGGTGGGGTGGGGTATACAGGTATCAAGCGACTAGAGGTCAGGGGACATAAAGGGATTTTATGGTGAGGTAGTACAGTATGTAGCAGTGAGATGTGTTTCTGAAGGACAGTGGTGAGTGGGAAAGAGGGTATAAGAAGTAATAAGACAGAGTCGCAGTAAGAGTATTGGAGGGGTCGAGTTGATCCTTGTAAACACAAGGTCAAGTTTTTTTAATGTGGGGAAGTTTTTATAATTACCTCATTAAATGTATCTGTGCTGTCTATGTCAATTATTAAATCATTAAATCAATCAGAATACTATAAACTGTTAACAATAAAGTTTGATCAACGTCAAAAAAAGCCATATTCACATTTCAAAAAGGTGGAACAGAAGCTGCATCTGACATGGCATTTTATTTATTTACCCAGACTGTTTAATGCTGCTCAAAGGTGGTATAAATGAATTTACACAACAATTTCATATTTTCTTGAGATTAATGTAGGGGAAAAAACATTATAGTCGATTATTGCATTTGATACTGCACTTTAAACATGACAAACATAATCAGTAGCCTATAGTTTAATGGCATGCTTTGCTGGCTTATCTTGAATTTGTGTATTTTTGTTCATTTTAGTGACATTTTTGGAACAAAGCTCTATAATTTCCAACTCCTTTGAGAAGTAGAAGTGTGATCATAGTTAACAAAAACTAAAATGAAATTCATTTTTATTTTATTTTATTGATACATATTAGAACAAAAATGAAACCTTTAAAACTTGCTTCCATTGGGCATCGCTAGGCCCTTTTTAGCCTTTAGATTTGTTGGTTTAATATAAAAATGTAAGTAGCTCGTCTGCCTTAATACAAACAACAATGACAGACTGTGCCGAGAATGCGATAAACACGATAACACGATACAAATTTTTATTGCAGTTAGTGCATATATCAGTTCTGGCAGCCCAGAAATATTAAAACTAAAGCTAAAATAAAAACTACAATTCAAACTCTGGAGAGAGAGAGAGAAAAAAATAGATAAATAAAATAAAATAAAATTAACAAATGACAGAAAAATGAAAACTAAAGTAAATCAATAAATAAAATCAAAACTATTATACATTTTATATCATAAGTTTCTTCACTATTACGTCAATGACACTTCTCACAAGTCATGCAGATTCACACTGAAAGGGATAGTTCACCCAAAAAATAAAAACCATCATCATTTATTCACGCTTATGTCATTCCAAACCTATGAAGATATTTGTGTTCAGATGATGCTGAGTCCAAGTCTTCAGATAAGACATGATCTATTATGAACAGATTTAATTAAGGCTTTTATTCACAAACATTGCACATAAATGCACATAGCTCAACAGTGCATGCTTGAGGCATGAGATCGAACTTCATTAAGCGTGTCTCTTTACTCCAAGAAGACTTGGATTAAACAACTCGATTCACATGGATTACTTTTGTCTTTTTGTACTTTTTGAAGCACGACAATTTTGATTGCGCTGATTTTAAATGGATAGACAAAAATATTAAAAACGTCTTCATATGTGTTCCAAAGATGAGCGAAAGTCTTATGAGTTTGGAACGACATGAGGGTGAATAAGCAATGACATAATATTTGAACTAATATTTGAACTAAAAAGGTGAACTATTCCTTTATAAAACTTCTAGAAAACCATACGGGACTATTGCATTTGAAGTATATAGTCTGAAGTCTGTACAGGGAAGCAAGAATGCAATTAGACAGCACCTTTAGCGTTCAATAAAATAAAAATGACCAACATCACACTTCTTTTGGTCTTGTTCGCTCTATCTATAGCTGCCCTCCTCAAATTTAAGGCTCAGCACCCTCATATCTCTCCCTGCCATGATCAACAGAACTCCTTTATCACATCCATTTTTAATAAAATTCTGTTTTCAGTTGCCTTTTCTGGTGGTAATAGCGCACCATTAATTCCAGCAGGCAAACAGCATACTATTTGTGAAGCAGTTTAAAATGTACCTAATTTACATAGACAGGAGGCGTGTTTGCGGTGTAAATGCCTTTATTTATTTATTTAAATTAATACTTAATTTAAATCCTCACAGTTCAAAACTATTTCAGATAGTGGTTGGTCAAGCTGGACTGCAGGTGGTAAATAAGATGCTGATTTCAGAGCTGAAAAACTAGTCACCAGAGAGGAGCAACTATTTGGTGAATTCGACTTTCATCCAGAAAACATGGAAACATCTTTTCTGTTTTTTTTAAAGTTTTTTTTATTTCCAAACCTGAGCAATACACACACACACACACACACACACACACACACACGCACGCACACACACATTGATTTCCTATCAGTAGCGTTGAGATAGCTCTAATCCTGTGTGCTTTCAGTATTTGTCTCCAATCAGATAGTACCTCCCTCTGAATACCAAGAGGTAGCTGATTTTGTCTGTGTGTGTGTCCAGACAATTATCAGCCATCACTTCCCCATCAGCCTCAGACAGAGTTCTTTCCCAGTGCTACTAATTACTGGCCACTATAAGACAATAGCCCATATGAGCACTGTCATCCTAAAGATCACTCTGCGTTCCACCACCATGGCTCAAGTTGGAGGCAATGTCTTCCTCACTTAACGAATACTAAGGGAGCCATTTGCACAGCATACATGATTGGTTTATTATAATATGCTGAGACAAGTCTGAATGGCACTAATGGGAGCCTGTAAAAAAGTGGTGTCAATCTGGCTCACGACGGTTCACTGAGCATCATATTAGTGAGTAAATGAGAGAGCGGGAGAGCGAGAGGGACTTTTTCAACCCCATAAGTAGGTCTTTTCTCTCAGCTTCACAAAATCGTAAGGGAGAAGCCATTTTAAACGAGCTACACCGCGGCGCTTCAAAAACAGCCTAACCTTGGGTGACTAATGGGAAACTGAGGCCACCGTTTTTGCAGGCTTCTAAAACTCTGTAAACATGTATTTATATCTTCCATGTCCTATGTGCACAATATAAACAATGACTGCTCATGGTTTTTACAACTTTTACTTCATTTAACATTGTGTCACCTTGTTTTGCATAGCAACTCAAATAAATTACAATTATGAAATGGTTCTTCTTAAAATATACAGTACTACCTTCAGGTTCAATTATTTAACATTAGTTAATGCACAATATCATGAACAAACAAAAAACAATTTTAACAATTTATTAATTTAGGTTAATTCTAAAATGTTCTAATGATCATTGTTAAATCATGTTTGTACATAATAAAGTTATGTAATATAGAAATGTACTACTATTGAATAAATTACCATTAACCAAGATTAGTGAATGCTGTAAAAGTACTGTTCAGTGTTATTTCTTCATACCAAATACATTAACATTTATTTTGGTGAAAATGGCAAGGAGACATTAAAGCTAGTCTAAGATTTATAAATGACTCTCGTTACAAATTTGGGAAGAAATTGGCACATTGCATTTTCTAATGCACTTTATAAGTGACCCAAACTCACCATTTGTAGAGAGAATCAGCAACGCATTTTTTTTCCCATTACCATAATTTCTCTCCATCTTTGGCTCTATTAGGGAAGATCATTCAATGCATTGTTTGTCTGGTCACATTGACATCAAAACTGGGGGAATAAAATGCAAAAATTTCATACATAGTCAGGTTTTCATAATAATCAGATGTTTTATATTTATTAGCGTTTTCTTGTATATGTGAACACAGTCAATATATACAGTAACCCGAGTATTCATGGTGTAGATCATCCAGCAGTGGAATTAGACAGAGGACTATCATAAAAAAGTAACCATCGGTGAAGTGCTTTAGGCAGAATCGAGTAGATTAAACCTCACAGTAGGGCAAGAAACACAAACTGTCAGATACAATACACACTGGATTCAGAGCTCTGTTCTCTGATAAAACAAGTGTGACACTAGTGTTGTTGAAAGCAAAATAAATCCTTGGTCACTGAGGGTCATAGAGGAAACAATTTAATATGGTCCACAGACAGCCTAGTTCTCCCTGTTCTTGGGAGAAATTGAGAGCGAGTTTTATCCTTTAGACAGTTACAAACAGTGAGTAAGAGTTTTGAATCTTAAAACATCAAGCAGGAACTGAATGAAGTGAGTGGAAAGACATTGACAATGTTATCAGAGAGGTAATGAGAATGTGAAAAACAGAAAAGAGCACCATCATAAAGACAACATCCCAGCAAAGTGAGTTTAGAAGCATCCCCAGAACCTCTTAAATTAAAAGAACATCCCTCCAAAGTATGACTGATGGCACATGTAATTTAATAAAAGTGTCAGGCTGAACAAATCTATGGCAGGGAAGAGAATTAATAATTTAAGCCTGTGAATCTTCACCGAGAGTGAGAGATGAGGAAAGAGAGGAGCAAGAGAGGGGGGAGAGAGAGAGTGAGGAAAGACAATTTGAGGGAGTGTTGGAGGCCTGAAATGGAAAACAAAACTGCACTTCTTTCATAGCAGAGAACTTGCTTTACTTTGTTTGCTTGAATGAAGTTTGGGTTACTTGTCAATGTGGCAGACAGGTGGATATCTGTGTCCATCCAAACTCAGACATGATGTGTTGATAGCCTGTTGCTGAGTGATTGATATATGAACAGGTTTGACATCATCCAGGCATCTGAGCTGGATGAGATGATGGTGTTGCAGAGAGTAATAAGAGTAAGAGTATGTTACTTCATATATGTGTTATTCAGATACTATTCACGTAATGCTCTTTTTAAAGTCAACTGTCATTTGCAATGATAAATTGATGTTGGCTAGACAGGAGAAAGTTCTACGAGGAGCAGAGGGATTTTCATTTAGTGGTCTGCTACTGACAGCTGAACCCTTTACCCTGCAAGCCTTTGTTATGTTCACTGTGGCCAAACACATCCAAAGTGTATCTATGTATAGAGAGTGAAACCACTGACTTGGATATTACACTCTTATATGCAATACATAACTTAAGATAGGAAAAGGTGCATACTAGCGAAATTTCAGTTGTTCAACATAGAGAATCTGCAAGACTGACTTAAACCCGCATTGTAAAATCTGTGCTTGAAATCTATCACTGTCACACAAAATCCCCATTTGTGTGAATTCCTATTGAAATGACTTGCCGTTGCCTGCAAATTTTCACAGAACAACGTTAAATGTGGTAGAACAACGTTAGGTGTGTAGAATATACTGGTGCCATATCAGAACAAATGGTCTTGGGAATACTAGGTTGCTGCTGGAAGAGATGTTAGTGATGCCAGCAGGGGGTGCTCACCCTGTAGTCTGTGTGGGTCCTAATGCCCCAGTATAGTGATGGGAACACTATACTGTCAAAAAGCACCGTCCTTCGGATGAGACGTTAAACCGAGGTCCTGACTCTCTGTCGTTAAAAATCCCAGGATGTCCTTTGAAAAGAGTAGGGGTGTAACCCCAGCATCATTGCCAAATTTTCCCATTGGCCGCTGTCCATCATGGCCTCCTAACCATCCCCATATACAGATTGGCTTCATCACTCTGTCTCCTCTCCACCAATAAGTTGGTGTGTGGTGGGCACTCTGACACAATATGGCTGGTTGTACAAACCCGATTCCAAAAAAGTTGGGACACTGTACAAATTGTGAATAAAAACAGAATGCAATGATGTGGAAGTTTCAAATTTCAATATTTTATTCAGAATACAACATAGATGACATATCAAATGTTTAAACTGAGAAAATGTATAATTTTAAGGGAAAAATAAGTTGATTTTAAATTTCATGGCATCAACACATCTCAAAAAAGTTGGGAGAAGGCCATGTTTACCACTGTGTGACAGCCCCTCTTCTTTTATAACAGTCTGCAAACGTCTGGGGACTGAGGAGACAAGTTGCTCAAGTTTAGGGATAGGAATGCTGTCCCGTTCTTGTCTAATACAGGCTTCTAGTTGCTCAACTGTCTTAGGTCTTCTTTGTCGTATCTTCCTCTTTATGATGCGCCAAATGTTTTCTATGGGTGAAAGATCTGGACTGCAGGCTGGCCATTTCAGTACCCGGATCCTTCTTCTACACAGTCATGATGTTGTAACTGATCCAGTATGTGGTCTGTCATTGTCATGTTGGAAAATGCAAGGTCTTCCTTGAAAGAGACGACATCTGGATGGGAGCATATGTTGTTCTAGAACTTGGATATACCTTTCAGCATTGATGGTGCCTTTCCAGATGTGTAAGCTGCCCATGCCACACGCACTCATGCAACCCCATACCATAAGAGACGCAGGCTTCTGAACTGAGCGCTGATAACATCTTGGGTTGTCCTTGTCCTCTTTAGTCCGGATGACATGGCGTCCCAGTTTTCCAAAAAGAACTTCAGATTTTGATTCGTCTGACCACAGAACAGTTTTCCACTTTGCCACAGTCCATTTTAAATGAGCCTTGGCCCAGAGAAAACGCCTGTGCTTCTGGATCATGTTTAGATATGGCTTCTTTTTTGACCTATAGAGTTTTAGCCGGCAACGGCGAATGGCACGGTGGATTGTGTTCACTGACAATGTTTTCTGGAAGTATTCCTGAGCCCATGTTGTGATTTCCATTACAGTAGCATTCCTGTATGTGATGCAGTGCCGTCTAAGGGCCCGAAGATCACGGGCATCCAGTATGGTTTTCCGGCCTTGACCCTTACGCACAGAGATTGTTCCAGATTCTCTGAATCTTTGGATGATATTATGCACTGTAGATGATGATAACTTCAAACTCTTTGCAATTTTTCTCTGAGAAACTCCTTTCTGATATTGCTCCACTATTTTTCGCCACAGCATTGGGGGAATTGGTGATCCTCTGCCCATCTTGACTTCTGAGAGACACTGCCACTCTGAGAGGCTCTTTTTATACCCAATCATGTTGCCAATTGACCTAATAAGTTGCAAATTGGTCCTCCAGCTGTTCCTTATATGTACATTTAACTTTTCCAGCCTCTTATTACTACCTGTCCCAACTTTTTTGGAATGTGTAGCTCTCATGAAATCCAAAATGAGCCAATATTTGGCATGACATTTCAAAATGTCTCACTTTCAACATTTGTAAATTGATTTGTAAATTATTGCATTCCTTTTTTATTCACAATTTTACCTTGTCCCAACTTTTTTGGAATCGGGTTTGTATCATCCAGGTGGTTGCTGCATATTGATGGTGGTTGAGGAGATTCCCCTTCCATATGTAAAGCACTTTGAGTACTCAGAAAAGCACTATATAAATTTAACAAAATTATAAATAATTTAACACTGTTGTCACACTTTCAGGTCTGTACGTAGCAGACAAACTAACGAAGAGTCAGGACGATAAAATTCCAATATGAAGATTAATTCAAACAGGCAAAGTAATCCAACAAAGGATTATTTATTGGATCCATATCATGATATAATGATATTTTTATTTCTCAGTAAATTATCAGCAAGTATTTAAATACCTAGGAAGGTACACATAAAAGTAGCAGTAGTAAAAATATAAACTTACATTCAATATTGCTTAGCTTCCCATTTACATGCCTCTAGAAGATCCCTCTACAACAATGAATCACACTTAGTCCACACACACACACACACACACAAATCTTTAAATGTAAGCTGTCCAAACCACGCTAGGTGGTCACGGTCTAAAACAAGCATAAATCCTCCAAATCTCATCCTTCACCATTTGCAAAACACAATAGCAGTTCAAGGGTGAAGGACATACATTTGCATGACTACGCTTAGAGTTTAAGGGGTATTATGTTGTAGATTACAGCAGAATTATACATCCTTGTAGCAAGTTAATTCCTTTTGTATAACTGACCTTTTCTGTCAGCATTTCCTTTTCATTTTGTGATTTAATACATTGACTGAGCTTTCTGTTGTGCATTACCTTTACTTCTTCATTTGTGATGAACAAGAGACAGACGAAGAGGGAGAGAAAGAAAAGCTCCTATGCTTGAGGGAGCAGGAAAATTGCTTGCTAAAATAAACTCGACCTTGCACCTCCTCCAGTTAGAGAACAGAGTTTAATGAAGTAATGCATCAATTGGAGAGGATAGTGAACATGCACACACCCTCCCAGCGCTGGATGCCGCCCTACATGGTGCCTCCAACTAACATTACCAAACTAGTTTTATTTATCTGAAATGCGGTCACTTCAGTGTTTAAAGAGTTGGCTTGAACAGCAACTACAGAAGCTAGAAGCAAAATTGTGATTCTCTCTTTTAGGCCTCTTTTACTCACTTCATAACTCCCACATCTGGATAATATCCAGGTCTGATTTATCCACCTTTCATTAACACCGGCCCACCAAAATGCATTTCCATTAGCCAGAAATATAATTGCATTAGTCATGCTTTTACAAAATGCCATGCAATTCTAGAGGAGTAAAGCCTAAGTGCTACAGATGTTGTTGTTATATTAATTTTGTGTCTACAGACACTGTCTTACAGTAGATGCATCTTTTCTATTATATTATTGGTTCAAAAAACTTTGAAACATGTTTGAAAACATCTAGATTAAGATGTGTGTATTCATATGTGGAAGGACACTGTGATTCAGTGGTCTGCGCCCATTAGCTACATTATGCCGCCTGTAGGTGGCAAGCATGAGTGATGGCTCAACTAATGCACACTAAAAGAAATTGGCCTACATTCACATAATGAGACTAAACATTGTCTTTATATTAAATGAACCTCTGACATACCCACTGTTTAATGAGCATAATAGAGCTATACTAATGTTTGGACAATTTTGCTCATCTCCATGCATTTAGATTAGAGAGTTGGAAATGAACAGCCCTCAAGGCACATTTACAATATATCGCACATATATACGATTCAACTGAAGTAAATCAGCCAATTCCATTTTTGTGCCAGTGCCAATTAGTAGATTACATTACAAAATTGTCCTGATTCTTGTTCGGTCAGGGAATATGTGAACCAGTCTTAGAATCTTTGTTTAAAGGTGCTAAAGAGGATGTTTTGTTTTATACATTTTTGCAATATTACTTGAAACTGTCTTTACTAACTGATAAAAGACTGTTTATCAGGTGCACTGAAAGGAATAATATTAATATACATCATCTGTGTGCGAGGTAGGGCCTTAAAAACATCAGATGATCGCGTAAACGATTGGCCCTCTGGCTTGTCAATCACTGCCGTGACGTTCCTTGTGAGAGACGTGCGTGGATTGGCCCTCTGGCTTGTCAATCACTGCCATGACGTTCCTTGTGAGAGACGAGCGCGACTGCGCGCTCCAGTAACTTTCCACACTCCACAGGCGCCGCATGCAATGTTTTTGTCAGGAGACAGGAATAACAACTGCAGATTATGAGTTACATGCGGTGAGTCCGACATAATGAATCCACTAACACGACACAGCCAATGCCGGTTGTAAACACTCGTGTTCCAATACTCGTGCACGAGTTTTGGGAGGCGTTCCCTCGAAATTCTTACGCATGCGCTCATTTCAAAAACTCAGTAACAAGTCTTTGGTTTCTTAGTCGACGAAAAGATCCTCTTTAGCACCTTTAAGAATCTTTTGAGTATTGTGAACAGTGTGCATTATCATTTAAAATAATTCGATTCAGCATCTTTATACCATGCCAAACTGCTTTTAAATCATCAGTCAGAATGTATAGATAACGATACTTGTAATATATTCGTAATTAATAAATAAATATTCTAGACAAATGAGGAAAATAAAGTGTCTCATGATATGCTACATTTGGTTTTTCCCAGTGTGCAGTTTTGTTGAAGATTTCTAGTTTTGTTTTGTGTTTTTATGCAAGTTTGGCAGGTTTAAGACCAGCTGGTTTTGGGAGCCAGAGTCACCTTTACTGTAGTGGAAATGAATATAACAGTTCCAGATTGGCCACCATCAGCCTGTCAGTAGAAAAGGGCTAACAGAGAGGTGCAAGAAAGTGCAGTGTGAAAAAGGCTGCAGAATCCATAGGGAAACTAATCTTCAGTTTCTGTGACGTAGGGGAATTGGAGTAAATGAAGGCTGTGCTCTTGCGTTTCTGGTGTTGGCTGGGGTGAGTTAATTCTTGGCCGAGAATTTCTGGTGGACCTAGAGAGACAGGCGAGGCGGTCCCAGGTTGCTAGTGAGGCCATGTTCAGATTTAGTCAATGTCAATAGAGGGTAGGATAGAATGAAATATGAATTATTTCTTCCCTGAGCTACTCACCGAACTGGAGTTCGAAGCAGTGCCAGTGCAATTCTGTTCCTGATCTGCCTGCAAGCAATGTGCTTATGCATTTCCCCTGTCCATGGTGCTGAAATCCATCTAACATGAGGCACATAATCATTCTGAATGGAACACTTGCCTCAAAAAAGGGGAAATAAACATGACTATACCAACACAGTCTCATGTAACTAATTTACATTTTGCCAAATTGGTGGCAGATTTTTTCTATGTCTCATTTTATATGACATGCACACATAAAAATTAGGGTTAGATTTAAGGTGGGGTTTGAGTTAGACCCTCATGCTTTGTTACAAATTGTATGTTTTCCTATGAATAACACTGTACAAAAATCATATGAAATTGCAACTTCAGAAAACAATGTTTTCTTGTGAGATTGGGTTGGATTTTACACACATAAGTGTCGTGTCATTCAGAATTGAAGACTTGGCTCCTTTCAGTGTGATTTTATCTTATTAAATAAATACATTTTGTTGTAAACTCCAAATATAGATTACTCCAAAAATAATGGCAACCACATTGGAGATATAGTAGACAGGTTGTCAGTTCATTAAGCAATAATCTGTAGTTTATTCAGCATACTGAAGCCTCTCCTTCATTGGCATCAGTTTCGAAATGGCTTGCCTTCTTGCCAATGTACTACTGCTGTGTTCATTTTTATTTTGCTAACCTTGGAGGCTGTAAAATTACAGGAATTGAAATTTACTGAATTACAATTCAGAAAGAACAAAATCAACATGCAGTGGCATACTGGGAAACTGAGTGTTCTTTCATCTTGGTCTATAAAATTCGTAAAATATAAAGAAGCATATTTAAATTAAGTACATATTTCTGTTACACTATTTTAAGGTGACATAGTTACATTGTACCTACACTCTAAAAAATGCTGGGTTAAAAACAACCCAAGTTGGGTTGAAAATGGACAAACCCAGCGATTGGGTTGTTTTAACCCAGCGGTTGGGTTAAATGTTTGCCCAACCTGCTGGGTAGTTTTATTTAAACCAACTATTGTTTAAAAATTGCTATATGGCTAGCTTAAAATGAACCCAAAATAGTTGGGAAATTAAAAACCAGATGCAATTAGAGGCAACAGTAATAGACAAAAGGTGAATGTTTATTAATAAGCTTTAATATTTTATTAATATAAATTTAATAGTTTAATAGTTTATTAATATAAATTTATTAATAAGCAATTTAATAAATGTTTATTGTTTAATAATTATTCATTGAACATTAATAAATGTTCATTTCCAACATACTTTGGGTTCATTTTAATTAAGCAATACAGTAATTTTTAAACAATAGTTGAGTTAAATAAAACTACCCAGCAGGTTGGGCAAACATTTATCCCTACCGCTGGGTTAAAACAACCCAATTGCTGGGTTTGTCCATTTTCAACCCAACTTGGGTTGTTTTTAACCCAGCATTTTTTAGAGTGTACTCAAATAAGTACTGAGTAATATTAATTAATTACATGTACTTACTATAGAGTTATGGTTAGGGTTAAGGTTTGGTTTAGGGTTACTTACATGTAATTATGCATAATTTACTGTTATTACATAGTAAGTACATATAGTAATGTGTAATATGTCACCTTAAAATAAAGTGTTACCCATATCTCTATAAGCGAGATTTCAATTTGTAATTATTATAAAATCTTCACATTTAAAACTTGAAATTTCTTTATACAAACCAGTTTTATCTCAACAAACCTTTTCTACTTAAAAATAAAGATTAAAATTAAACACGTTTGAATTGTTCACTTCAATTCAAATTCAGGAATTCAGACAAACAAACAAACAATTAAGCAAACAAACAATTCAGTCCTCAACCTAGTGCTGAATGTTGCAAAACTTTGAAACACAGTTGAGCTAATGCAAAAAACAAAACAAAAAAAACAACAACAACAAAAAACTCTCTGTCCCTATGAGGTTGAGGAAATAAATACAACAATGGGGAGAGTAATGATGAAATAAATATCATGTAGTGAGAGGAAGATGCTGATATAAAGAAATAGGCAGATAGATAAAAAAGAGAGAAACACTCCATCTTGTTTATAATAAACAATGAAAATCATAGCTTCTGTAGGGCTCTTCCTCCACCTGTCAGCATTGTAATTAAAGTGCAGTAGGCTGCCCGACCATCATTCAGACTCACACAGACCCAGACATAAACATCTATAAGCACACACGCTCAGAAACACAAAAAAATCTTAACATCCATCTGACACTCATTCGATGATCTTTTCTGTCAGCATCACGCAAATACAATGTAAAATCCTGTCTGCATTTTTTTCCACAATATCACCTGATAACACCTGTTGACAGTATTAACAGCCCTGTGTAGAGGTATTTTTAAAGGCAGCTGAGAATTTGTGAAAAATGAGAAAAGGTGAAAAACAGCTGTGAGACCTTTGTGGTGACGTACAGTACGTCACCCTCAGACAGTTAGTTAACTTTTCTAATTTGCATATACTTCTAAACAAAGGATCTGCTTTATTGCTCACCACCATAGAGCCAGCAACTGCAGTGGTAGAGGAATGTGCAACGTTCAGTGCAACTGTACAGGTATGCATGTCAACATGTCTTTCTTTTGTGATCTTTGACAATGCAAATACTACAATGGCATAATCAGGATGAGACAGCAAATTGTCTCCATGTCATTCACATAAAAGCAAATTACCAGTGCACTCATGTTTTATCATAATGTTTATGTTCTTGACATGCAGAGTAAACTCCCCTCTCTGTGATATAGCATGCATCACAGGCAAATTACGCCTGACAATTGCCTCATGAATGTGCGGCTTGTTTACTCCAACAGTAATGGTTTAAAAGCTTGATGGACAAAGACAAAGCAAAAATAGAAAAAGAGAAAAATAGCCTTTGGACATTGTGTTTGATGTACATGGTTTACCAAACAATAAGTAAAGCAGTGCTCCTTATCTTATTTGAGCAGTTGGCGTAAGTATTTCTGCAAACTCCCTACCGCCCCAGTCATAAATCAATGTGGGACAAGATGGGAATCAGAGAGTATCATTACAAAACAGACTAATGAAACAAGCTACCTCTCTTAAATGACCTGCAGATCCTATAGATATAGATTCCCCACAATCACAGTCCCCCATCCCCCACTTTTGTTCTCTCTGTATTTCTTGTTCCATCCCAGTGTGGCATAGTCTGGCCATCACTAGATAAGGCCTTCCCCTTGGTAATACAGATTTCTTTGTCCACCAGATTCCATTATCAAAATGTACACTATTTTAGGCAGCTTTATGTTTGTTTTACTGCTGTGCAGATTCTAATTCGATTCCACAGATGGAAAGCTCAGCGGTTAGGCCTGTGTTCCCCTAGAGAATGTACATTTAAGAGTAAATAGTGTTACAACCTTTATCTGGAATAAATTAGCATATATCTCTTTGTCCTATCCAGTAAAATGATCAAAGTTTGTTTGGCCATGTGCACAGCACTCAGCGTATATAAGACTAACAAGACACAAAACTTGACCAGTCGTGTTGTTTTAGCTTTGTCTCAGGATATTAGTTTTTGCATTTCTATCACAAATTTCATTGTGTTTACTCTTTGTCTTGCATGGACGCCATCGTTATCTCTGATTGACATGGTAAATAACCTTGTTTGTCTGTGGCTGGACTCCAAACCTTATGTGATTATGCTGGTCTTGGATGAATTCCTCTAAAACAAAACTTGATCATTAATTTCAAGTATGAGGAAATAAAAACATAAAGAAATAAGTAAACAAATTTTCTGCCCTACAAAAAATTTCAGCCAAACAGATTTCTAAGAGCTAATAAATATTCTTATTCCATATTCTCTTACAAAAAAAAAAAAAAAAAAAAAAATTGAAAAAAAAAATTTGAAAAAAAGTGCTTCTGGCAAATCTCTGTGTCATGATAAATTTGTACTTTGGTAATCCCAGTAGCCCTCCCTTTGAGCGATTTCATCAACACTTACAGAAAAGCTGACTGTGAGGCAAAGCTATTGCAACATGGACAGAAAACCTGCGCCTTCTACAAACGAGAAGGGAGAGAGAAAGCGCATGTGAAAGTAAAAGAGACTGTTTTAGATTTAGAGCTGTGACTCATTCTGTATCTAACACAGGGGGAGACAGAACACTCTACACTCCATCTTACACACATAAATCAAGGGCCCATTTAAGCCAATTTACATTAGCCAGACAAACCCTTCCCACCCCAGGCTCCACTGGCCAGATTCTGTTAAACAAGCACATCGAGACCATCCAACATGTCCATGGAAGAGGGAATACGAGGCTGAGATTTCATCATACAGAGAAAACATAAAAATGTGCCTGTTATTTTCTTGCACAGACTTAAATTGAATTTGCATTAATTCTGAGTTTTTTTACACCTCAGGCTTTGAATTAATTCATTTAAAATGTACACTTTTTTTCCCCCCACAATTTCTGGTTTGCATAATGTATGGGTTTAGAGTTTCCTGGATTAATTCCTACAGCGTATGTTCACATATTTCAACCGAGAAGCAATAATGAAATTAATGTGGGACCTGTATCACCTAAAATATGATATTAAGGTGAAGAAATAAAATGTCCATGATATAGAAGCGTTCCCAAAGGCACTGTCAGATGCTCAATGATTTATAGCTTTTAGGAAAACTTTTAATTTCACAAACCAAAAAGCTCAGTGGAGATATTACCAGGATAAGCATTGCGAAACTGTAAATGTTTGCAGTAAAATGTAGAGGATAACTTGGAATAAAAAAAAATAAAATAAAACAAATTAGTATTCTCAGGACTTTGTGATATGATAAATGATGGAAAACATTCATCATATAGGCAGTCCAGGGCCTTAAAAAGAGGTTGTTTCCAGGGACAATGAATGTGCTCCCTGTGCCAGTCCCTGTGTGAGAGAAAGAGCATTTCCTGTCTGCAGTTGTTCACTTTACACACCCTATCGCCTGGGGACATATATATACACACACTCACATACGCACACATTCAGTGGTTAAAGCTCTTACTTCTCCCTTCCATAAATCTGTCACTTCTTCTTCTTCCTCCCTAGAGCTGCATCTAATTTCATGATTCCTTCTTTTCCTTCTCTTCCTCCCATTGCCTCTTCTCCTCCTTCTCCCCATAGGCCTCTGATAGGATTATGTTCCTGAACCAGGATGTATTCCAAGCTCGACACTAGTGAAGCTAACTGTTGAGTGTATCAGTTGTGCTTTCACACCAATGTTCCTGGTCATGTCAAAACCACTAAGACTAGCAACAGGCATCATGGCCACAGGCTTATTACTAGGTCATGGCAAGAAAGAAAGAAAGAAAGAAAGAAAGAAAGAAAGAAAGAAAGAAAGAAAGAAAGAAAGAAAGAAAGAGACATTACTTAAATCTCTGTATTTGTACATTTAAAAATAACAGGAACCAGCACTTCTTGTTCCACTTGATATGTGTTATGCTGAGTAAATCTGCATGTCATTTTATGAGCATTTTCACTTTATCAGTTTTTGTGTCAATTTTTTTTTTTTTATTCCATAGATTTATGATCATACCATTAGACTAGTCTAATAAATAAATAAATAAGTATTGATTATAAACATATTATTGATTCCCTTGATTCCGAAGTGGAACTCAACGCTGCGTCTTGGATCAACTCTATGGGAAATGCAATCAGTGTGACTGGTGTCTGAAGCACGTGTTTACACACAACAATTTCATTGGCCGACAACAGTCCATGACGTCACTACCAGAGCACCTGTTTGTATAAGAAGACACCTGCAATAGACGTCATAAACTTTTTTTGTCTTCAGGAGACACTTTTGTTTGTATACATGTGTAAAACAAACAAACACTATAAGTGGAGCATGTTCGACTCCTCAAGGAAGCTGGATGTGCTCATTTTGATGCTTTGCTCTTCCTTGATTCTCACTCGAGGGAGTTGAAGGCACTCATAACAATGGATTCATGGTAGCAGACTCTGTTCATGCTTCATTCCCAATTGAGTGATAAGAATCTGGCTTTGAACGGAGTGTGTTTGGCACTTGGAGCAATTGAATACATGCTTTGTCATGGTGAGAAGCTCCACCTATGCTTGACTTTCTCTTGAGAGATGAGAGTTGAGCAGAGTAGTTTGAACGCATGCTTTGTGATGTGGTCAGGTTGAGAAGCTCCACCTACTGTATACTTGACTCTATCTTGAGGGATGACAGTCGAGCACCTACACCCCCGCAGTTTGCAGGGATTTTGGGCGGAGTCTGATAGAGAGTCCTTTTCCTGATAGAGAGTCCTTTCCTCCTTGCTATGTATAATACTTTCATGTCAGTTTCTAATCCTAAAGAGAGAAGAAAAACTGATTAATGTGGAATGTCTAATTCTGAGGGATTAGATGCTGAGAGAGTTGAGGCGGATATTAATAAATGTGCTGTCCACAAGTAGATAGCAAATGTTGCTGACACCAGCCAAGATGAGGCGGATGTGGTTGATTAGGGTGAGGATATTGCTTATAGTGAGCTCTCTCTGCCTGCCAGCTCCACTTACGAGGAATTGCTGGAAGTGATGGCCTGAGCCATGACTAGACTAGATCTGGTTTTGGGGCACGAGAGACAGGAAGTCGCTCATGGCACTTTTGATTTTGCGATTCCCGACAGGCCATAACCAGCCCACTCCGACCTCACCTTACATTGAAGACTACTTCGCGTTTGAGTGGCAGGGCGTATGCGGCAACAGGCCAGGCTGGTTGTTCTTTGCACATGATGATGATTGCAAGCGTACCAGGTGGATCTGCTTAAAGGCTTGGACCAGGGGCAGGGACTGTCTCTGCCGGCGGTCGTGGAGCTGTGCTGCACCAATGATTTGGACCACTGGGCTACCAAATAAACTGCTGCTGCTATTGAACAACCAATAGTTGCCAAGGAGAGGCATCTGTGGTTGAACTTGGCAGACAAGGAAAATGAGAAATACTTTCTACTTGATGCACCAGTCTTGCCCTCAGAACTTATTGGCACGTCTATAGAGACAGTAGTTGGAAAGAGAGAGGCGAAGGTTCTGTCAGCAGATTTCAGGGGATACATCCTGCACCAGTCAAAGTCTTTGCCTAATACCTCTGGGGGACCTGGTCCGTCACAGTCTTAAGACTGAAGGCAAGGCCAGAGGCTAAGTAGACCGCAGAGGAGGCGGAATGCTAGGAGGAAGTAACTGAAGGAATCGATTTGTAAACAAGTCAGAATCACAGTGGAGAAGTAACATCCCACCTCCCTCATGCTCCCTTCGGGCCTGACGTCACTTTGTATACATTTACTATATAGAATACTGTCTAAAAATATTGAGAATGCTAACAAATTATACATCATTAGACCATGGACTGTCGTCAGCCAATGAAACTGTTGTGTGTATACATGTACTTCAGACACGGATCACACTGATGGCGTTCCCCATAGCATCGATCCAAGATGCAGTGTCTCATTCCCCCCTCTCTCTCTTTTGTAACCTGAGACATTTTTTTTTTTTTTTTTGCAGATTACATTAATTTCTTCTTTTTTATGTATGGGTATGTATGTCTGTATGTATGTATGTATTCTCAAGACCCTTTGGGAACAGAAAGGACAGCTTCTGAAATACAGAGATCACTCACTTCCTCACCTTATGCTCTCTCACCCCCTCAGTATGTCTATCTTCAGTTCCAACTCTCAATTCTGTCTGCTTTGCAGATAAATAAGTACTTTCAGTCCCAGCTGAAATGTATACCACCATTAATGTGGTTTGTAGGACTAAATTATTTAGTAGAAAGGCTAAGTGTAATGTGTTGGTTTAAAAATATCGCTTTTAAGGAGAACGGCATAGACACAGCAGATGAAGCTGATACTGCTAATGTTGCCACTCTCTCTTCATTCAGGCTGCTAGTGTAGAGAGACAGAGGCTATATCATCATAAGAAAGACCACTTGAAAAAAAAAAAATTGAGGATGTCATTGGGGAGAAAAAGAGAAATATTTATTTATTTGTTTATTAAAAAAAAAAAAAAAACAGTTTGGAAACACTGCCTATGAATTGAGAATTGCTCCACCAATTTACACCCCTTACTTCAGCAAATTATCAACTCACACATTTACCATTACAGAGGAACAGGCGCTGCACTTTCAAGAAATACAATAATATCTCATTAGCAGCATAACTATTTTCCATTGGACTTTTGTTGACCCCTTCATGGCTCCTGGTTGTTGAAAATTTCTGTTGGCATCCCCTAAAATGCTTTAACAATACCCCCAGGAATTGTGAAATTTGTTTTACTTGCAGGAAGCACACCAGATTCAGAGTAGCATGTATCATATGCTGCCATGTCATATGGTTCAGCGCCGTTTTCAGTATAAGCAACAGGGTTCAGGCATCACCCCTTGCAGGACCTGAACCTGCAGCCTTTCATCAGAAATTCCAAATCTTTTGCCATTTGACTACACCACCCCCAGTGAGGATAGGTGCCAAAAGGACACAGGAAACTGAATATTTAATAAAATAAAGTACCAGTTTCTTTTGAAGTGCATCAAAGATTAAATAGGAAATGACATCATAGCTGTGGGCAATGGGTTGTGAAGAATAGCTTTACTTGTACTCTCAAAGAACATGGCTGACGTGTCTACTTCTGATTGAGTTCATGAAGGTGGATTCAACTGCCAAACAGTGTAGAGAATACAGGCTACATTCATTCACAGCTCAGCTGTTAATGCATCTGTGCACCTAACACAAATATTCTCATTTTGTCAATGTGACTTTTTTTTTTTTTTTGTTTGTTTTAAGGAGTGATGTTCTAATCTGTTTTCCAAAACTGGGCAAACAATAATATTTGTGCTTCTGTATAAAACATAAACAATTTGTATTTACATAAATTTATTTACATATTGCTTTGGTGGCAAAGGAAGATGAAGTCTCTAGATTCATCCAGATATGAATAATTCCCTACTATATAGTAGGTGAAAAACATCATGTGCAAATAGTAGTATGTCCAAATTTACAAAATCCAAAAACAGTTGGGGAAAAGTTCCTAGATTACTTAACACTTCTATTAAGATTCTGAAGTGTACATCTGATGGACACTTTACTATCAGATGAGGCCATTAGAGGAGTTGCAGTGAATGGCAGTGAAGCAAAGCAACTGATGCTGGTAGGTCACATGACAAAGACAAAATGGCTAGCATAGTTCTCACAGCAGGTCAGGCAAAATGAGGAGAAGGGGATCTAATTGCAGCACTTCAAAAAAAAAAAAAAAAAAAAACGTGAAGAAGATAACTGGAGCAAAACACTTGGCAGCATAAACAACACAAGACAATGAACTGAACAAACTGAAGGCTATATACACAGGGCAAACTAATGATGAAATCAAGGAGCAGGAGTGTGTTAATCAATGAACCAATGAGTAACCATAACAACCAATGAAAACATACTTAGAAACCATGACAACAAAAGGAAAACACAGGAAATAATTAATACAAACTAAAAGTCCATGAACATGAAACAGAAACCAAAACTGAACATGACAGTAGTAAGTCTAGATTACAATCCTACTACATACATTGATACTATAGCATACTTTTTCAACAGTTGTGAAGTAATTACACATTCAAAAGAAGTACCTACTCGGTATGCAAGTTTGGATGCAGCCTCTGTACTCTTGTATTATGTGTCATTTGATAAAGAAAAGTAACCAATCTTGTCAGTCATTCCTTATTTTACACTGACTACCCTGCTGAAAAATCCAGCATAAACCAGCATGGATTCCATGTTTTTCCAGGCTGGATAGAGCATAGTGCTGGTTTATTAGGTGGGCCTACATAGTCATGCTGCTGCCAAGCAAAACTTCTCTGGTTATGACTGTAACCTTGGTTCCCTGAGAAGGTTAAAGAGACACTGTGTCATGGTGATTAGGAAACACCTCCAGCATGAACGGTGTCTGAAGCATGTGTGCTAAATGGCAATCTCGATTGGCCATCATCGGACAGTCACATCAGAAAACAAAGTAAAGGCAATAGAAATAAAAGAGGGAAACAGAGAAACAGTCAAAAGAAAAAAAAAGGGAGCCTCAGGGCTTCGACTTCCCTCTCTTCTTAGAGTCTCTTATTTTACTGAGATCCGTTTTCAGCTTAGTGTGAGACTGCTGCCTAGAATCCCAACTCCTCAGAGGTGAGACTCTAGCAGCCACGCTCACTTTCTGAGCCTGTCGCCAGCTGGGGGGATGGAAGGACGCCATCTGCAATGAGGAATGTAGTGCTTAAATCCCTCTGACTTAATTTTCGCCTCCCTGAACTTACGGCCCACCATCTCAACTGCGGAACCAAAAAGCCCAACAGGTGAAACCAGGGCATCAAGGAGAAAGGACCTCTCCTTCTCCTTTAGCCCCGAGAGGTTAAGCCATAAGTGCCTCTTCGTGGTGACCAGCGCAGCAAGATAGATGTTGATGGCGCAGTCCGCCTGCTTGGTCGCTCGGAGGACAAGATCGGTAGTACGGCAGAGCTCCTTGATCTCAGCAGGAGCAACACCCTCCGCCACTTCAGTGTCCTTTAGCAAGTCCACTTGGTATGCCTGCAATACCACTATGGTATGCAGGGCACCGCCGGCCTGCCCAGCCAATGACACCATGGTAAATGTAGTGCATCCGGATTATATTCATACTAAACACATTCATACTTATACAGAAACACACTTTTTTAACTGTTATGAAGTAATTACTCCTTCAGAAGAAGTAAGGATATGTTAATAGTCATAGATTTGAATTAAGATTGGCTACAAATAAAACAAACAAAGATACAAATGAATTCAAATGTTAAAACCTAAAACAGTGAGATCAAACTAATGGACAAAAAAGAGATGATGAAAACAAGAGTTGCCCTAACTTTGCCTGGGTAAAAATGTTGAGCTAGGGGAAATAGGCAAGTAATTGGGCTGACTCTGAGGCAGGTGCACCTGGGGCTCCCCTCGGGCAACATTACCACCAGCCACGGAAAACAGTGTGGTAATTATCCTGCATAGGGCTCTACTCCTCTGTAATGCAGCCACTGTTATGAAATGAAGAGTGACATATCTCTCTCTCCCTCTCTCTCTGACATACCTGCACTCATTAAGCCTGTGCGTGCAGCAGTAGGTCAGCTTGGGAGATGGAGAAAAAAAACAAGAGATAATTAAACAGTGACTTGATATAAAATCCTCAGTTTGATCTTTTTTCTTCTTCTTTCAGCCAGCTCTGTAGCCTGAGCTGCAAGCCTTACCCGTGCCTCCTCTGCCGATAGCTAGCTATCAGGCTGAAAGACAGTAACACACATTTAATGTGATTAAGTTTGACACATAAAATGGAACAAAGAATTAGACGTAATCAGGCCTCTGTGCCCTGCCTCCCGGTATGGATCTGCTAGAGGTGAAGTAAGGTGGCAGGCAATTTTGTGTTTACACTGCCTGCTACACTAATAGATTAGCCCATCACAGGATAACTCGTCCTAAACAAACACTAATACTCATGCCAAATTGATGCTCATAGCTATCAATAATGTGGCTGCTCAAGGCAATGGATGCGAAATTAACCTTAATTTGGAGATTCTGTACTATTGGTTACAGTCCTGATAACAGCAGAGCTTGATTAAGGAGAATGAATTGTGCTGCTCATTAGTAAATGTAATTAGAGTTAAGCTTACTTTGTTACCTTGCTAAACATCATTACGCCAAAGTTATAACTGTGCTGACTACATTCTGTCTTATTTTCTGAAGACCTCCAAATCAAGCCTTATAATCAAGCCTACAGTAGATTGTTGCATATTAATACAACAATCTACTGTATAATGCCATTAAAACTAATTTACTTTTAGCAAAAATTGTTATGCTTATACATGTGGAAACTGTGATACTTTTTTTTTCTGTGTGTGTGTGTAAAATTAGAAAACAAGAAAAGCAATCACTAATGCACCCCACTGTGTATACACAGTGTATAAATTAGATCACACATTCCTTCAAGTGAGATCACAGAACAGGTAGCAATGCACTCTAATGTGTTCCAGCTGCACACGGCCACTATTTTACATGCAGTGCCATTCTTTTCCTTGCCCACCATTCATCAGCTGTTCCCCATTTGCTGAATGAATGATTGAAGGGTGTCGTAGAGTGATTGTCCTGCATCGTTGAAGCCAACACCTCAACCGTACTGAGGTGGCAAACAAATGACGCCTGAAACAATGGAAACAAATCTCTGTCCCTCTACCGCTCTCTTTTATCTATCAGCTTTTTGTTTACATTCTAATGCAAATAGAGGTGCCAACCGGTGTTCCTGTTTTATGATTTACTAATTTCTGATACATCATTAAAATCTGCTGTACACACAGCCCCACCAATCGACTGATGGATGTTCCTCAGGCCCAGTCAAGCATCAGCAGCCACGTCCTCTGTTTTGTTTCGTGTAATATCATGCTGCTTGGAGGTGATTTATATGGTGGCATAATAAAATGCAGACTTGTTTGTACAGTCGTATGGATGCATAAATATGAAAGGACCTGGACGAGATAAGAAAGAGGAGAGAATGAGGAATGAAGGGATAAGCTGCCTTTCCAATATCGCAGGTCATTTATTTCCAGTGGAGGAGGAGTCTCGATCGTATAAGCATCCAATTTTTGGATCCAATTTGAGCTTCAGATGCATTGAAATGTTTGCGGTTAGTCTGTATGTGACCGCCTGCCCAGATGTGATGTATACTAATCAAAACTATGAGCACAATATTTTTTACACTAAA
Organism: Megalobrama amblycephala; assembly: GCF_018812025.1. Lineage (NCBI taxonomy): Eukaryota > Metazoa > Chordata > Actinopteri > Cypriniformes > Xenocyprididae > Megalobrama > Megalobrama amblycephala. The sequence continues at coordinate 34,389,496 of NC_063046.1, forward strand.
ACATTATTCTTTAAACACTATTTCTGTAAAATTGGGTGGTTATGTTACGTAATTAATAATGTCTGAAATAATTATTTGATAATCAATACATAATTATTTACTTTGATTAGCCCAAGAAAACCTAATATGCTTTCCTTTCAAACGTATTGGTGGTCATTTGTTTTGTTCGGATATATTCATACATTCACTATTCAGTCATTTTACGGTGGTGAATATGCAGAAGGTAACAGCTGCTTCAAAGTTCCATGAAATGTCGGAGACAGTGAAAAGGCTGCTTTAAAGGGATGAAGACTTTTCATACTGTAAAGCCCTGACCTCTGATGGCTACACAATTTATAAACATGTTTTAATTTTGCAGATATGAGACTAACATGTTCCTGGGGGCAGCTGAGGTGAACTTAAGTAAAATTGCTCTATTATTCAAAGTAATTAAAATTTAAAATCCTGACTGAGCTAAAAGAATTATGTAATGGATGTTTATTTTAGACTAATTGTTATTTTCAGTCACATTAATTTTAATTATAGCCCTTCACACTGTTGTTAGTAGCCTAAACTGTAAACTTTAACTTAAAAATATTTCATCATTCAAAGCTGCCAACCTTTTGTACAGTAATGGCTGTGACTGAATGATATGACTCATCTTTATGTGAGTTATCTATTGTATCCGACGTCCTTTTACAGAGGGCTGCTTCTGACTGTGCCCTGTGAGTCACTCTCCTATCCTCCGCTCCCTTCCTAACCTCTGAACACCTCTAACAATCCACAGGAGGACTGATGTCAGGTCGCAACAATGGCATGTTCGCTCGATAGCCCTGCTGGCAAATTGCTTTTTAATGTTTTTGCACAATGGCCCGAAAGAAAGCCGATTGTTTTGCTTTAAATCTGCAGCAGGCCATTGAAGTTAGTGTGATACATGTTTCACGAAGGAGCACAGGTGTCAGACAGAGACCGTGCTTGTGTATGTGTGTCAGTGCTCAGCTGTTTTTGATGGATACATGGACATAGGTGGTGAACAGGCCCAATGAAACAGGACACAGGCTGCTAGCAAGGACCTCAGAGGCTGTGGCTCTTGCTATTTGACACAAGGACACCAGACCAATCTATCAAAGTGCTGAGCAATTGAGGAGGAGATGAAAGGAAAGCAAAATACAGAGCAAGACCTAACAGGTATTCAGTTGAACAATAAGCAGCAGTCAATGCAGGGATTTTCAACCTTTATAGAGCCAGGGACACCCATTCAGGTTATTTTTATTGTTTATTGGTTACTGTTATCTCTGGATATGTATGTTTTTGTAAATAGTAATACTGTCTATTGTATTGTCCCCTAGTTAAAAATGTTGGAGATATATTTGCACAAGGAAGATTGTCTCTTTACATTATAAATAAAATTGAGCAAAAATTCCAATCTAAATATATAGATAAAAGACAACAATTAACATTAGCTAAAACATGTAAACAGCTGGTCAGCCAGAGTTGCATTAACAAGAACTGCTATCTGTTTTCCCAGGCTAAGTTACAGATGATTTGACGGTCCCACTTTATATTAAGTGGCCTTAACTACTATGTACTTACATTTAAATTAATCATTTGATACAATGCACTTATTGTGTACATACATGTTTTTACATTGTACTTATATTTTAAAAACACCTGCATGTAATTACATCTGTAAATAATTTCTGTTATTACATTTATAATTACACTGTTGACCCATCCCTTACACTTTACCCCTACCCTTAAACCTACCCATACCACCAAAGCTTTCCCTAACCTTACCCATACCCCACCTCAATAGCAGCAAAAGTGTTTTGCAATTCAATATGAACCCAATAAGTACATTGTACTTATTTTTTGGTGTAAGTACATAGTAGTTAAGGCCACTTAATATAAAGTGAGACCGATTTGACTTGTGAGCTAGAATGACAAGCAAAATGAGAAAGCTGGGAAGGTGCCTTGAGGGTCTAGTTTGCCAATCGCCCCGTTTCTTTTCTATGTGTGTAGCACATCTGCCTCCTCTGAGCGCTCCCCATGAGCTCTTTTAACTTGCCAGAGGAAGATCATTTTAGAATCATATTAATTAAACCATAAACTAATTGTATGTTACTTTGCTGTCAGCCGATTTTGTATCACAATTTTTTTTGGGAGGAAAAATATGATTCTCTTGTTTGCTGTAAGATTCCAGCTGTCACTAGATTTAAGTAAGCATGTATTTAATTAACAAAACAGTTCAGTGAAGCATGCATCAATATTTATTTATATAATGAAAACACAACAGTGCTCACTCAGTATTCTGAACACTCGAAATGTGTCTAATGATTTACAAGAATATATTGAATTCACAGAGCGAATGGGGAATAATTACAATGCTGACTGTGTTGGAATGTTCAAGATTGGAACATTCTTGGTTTTCTCAGAATAATTTCATGAAACAGTGAAATCTATCTATCTATCATTTTGCCACACCTGACAATGGCTGGTGACTTAAGAAAATGTACCAGCCATATATTTATAAATATATAAATATATATATATATAAATATATATATATATATATATATATATATATATATATATATTTTTTTTTTTTTTTTTTTTTTTTTTTTTACCAGCATGAAACAATAAGTGACACCAAAATTTTTGATACCAGTGAAAATTCTTAGTTCTCTATTCCAGATTCGATACTACAGCTAAAACTACTAGCCTAACTAATATAAATGTAAAAAAAAAAAAAAAAAAACCTTACGCTTATATACTTAAATTGTCAAGGCTTAAACTTTTGTGACTATGCAGCGCTTGCCCCGTTAACTGTCCCAAGCATTGTTCATATTTGTTCACCTTCATGCATTGTAGAATTCATAAAAATTTTACTGGCAAATTGGTGAGTGGCACCATTTAATATACTCGCCAACACTGATTTTTACTCGCATTTGGCACTTGGTGAGTGTTCATTATAGGCAAGATGACAAGATGACAAGATTATGTCATGAAAAAAAACACCCAAAAAGTGGACACGTATACAGAGCCCCACACATGACATGAGGAAGAAAAAATGTTTGCATATCATGGCCACGAATAAACAATTAATTCCTATGACTTACTAATATGTTTCATTAATTTGTTCCCTTTTAAGTAAAATACATGCATGACATAATGTTCTGTTCCCTTGATTTGGGAACAAATTAGTTCAACGTGGCTACAATTTACTAAAACAAGGGGACAAATTAATAAATTGTGGGAATGAATTCTTAATTTTTATCAATTGAAATATAAATAAAATATACATATTACTTAAGTAACTAAAAACACACACACAAAAAAAAAAGCTTTGAAAGCATGAGATTCCACATTCCCTTCAGAGCACTCTCCAAAGCCACGCCTCCTTCAAAACACATGAACGCACACACCAGAGCCTGCAAAACATCACAAGATGAGAGATGGCGTTAAATTACCTCATGTCTCGAAGCACACTACATTACAATAATAATGAATGTAAACAACTTACAGAATTCTTACTTGTACCTGACTGCTGCAGATTCATTTCAGTGTTGATAGTGTTGACATAGAATCACATAAATCTGAACAGCTCAGGCTAGAATGCCAAGGGTTGCCATCTTGTAATTACGGTTACGACATGTCATGAACGCAGCATAAACTTATTGTTTTTGTTTTAGTGTTTCAACCAGTAGACATAAATAGACATAAACCCAATAAAATATCTGGAAAAAGAGCAATAGAAGCCAGAACTCTTTGGGAACCTGCTATTAAAATTATATTTTTTGTACATCGATAAGGAGCTGCAAGTAGCTCAGAAATTCTTCCTTTGACTTTAATTGTGTTGTTCCTCGAGGCAGAGAAAAAAAAGAAAAGATTTCAGTTATGTAATTCACTGTAATCAAATATATTGGTCTAGACAAAAGAATTGGTCTTTTAACAGTCCATTTCTTCTTTAAGTAATATCCTTGTTGTACATGTGTTCTTCTCAACTTATTTAGGCACAATGGAATTCATCGTTCATCTGTATTTCTGCCCATAATATTTAGGATGAACACTCTGTCATACCTTTATGGAAAGAGAAAGGGGGGTGGCAGGACAAACAAATACAAACAGCATCAGCTGTGGCAAGCCGGGCAAGACTTCCGCTGGTTCAGCATAAAACGAAGGCATGAGAGAAAAATAAGAGAGGGAGAGAGGGGTATACGTGCTGCATTGGGGGACTGATTTATACATGATCTCAGGTGGGGGGTGAATCTGCCCGCAGCCTCCCTGCCTGATGCTGTCGCCTCTAATGAAGCAGAGGTGCGTGTTAGGAGACAGACGCAGTCTCGCACAAACAAGGGTAACCAGGCCTCACAACATAGCCCCTAATGAGCCTCCGGTCATATTTTAGTATAATGCCTCTGCACACCCATACACACAAGTGTGCACAAACTGATAGATGTGGTTGTTGTGCTATTGTATAGTTGCATACTTAAGGACCATCTCGTTCTCTTGTGAGATCTCTCACCCACATATATATGCTCATTTGTCACAAACATTTGTCAGTTGCATGCATGTAGGAGCACAACATACATTCAAAGAGAAAGAATTAATGTCCAACACGTCTCTATGGCTTTCCTCCAATCCTTCCGAGGCCATGAGAACGCAGACTCAGGTAATGTCACCGTCATATCCCCTTGTTACGGCTCCCCCACAGGGCCCTATCCATATGGCTCAGTCTCAATGGCAGGGCTGTGAGATAGAGGGTAACGAAGCCAGCGCTATTTTTAAAGAGCCTTTCTCCATTTCCAGCACAGCTTGTTAAGAGCTCATCGTTACCACACTTCCATACTTTCCCATCCTAGGTGCTAAGGGCAACTGAGCCCGGGCCTAGATAAAGTGCCAGAGTTGTCACATAGTCTTACAGAGATAGTGTTTCACCTCACTAATCATGCCTCTATGAGGGAACGTGGTCAGGTGCTGTCAAGGCAACAGGGTAAGTGGCGAGCAGGTATTGCTTTAGCTTGTGAAGGATTCCAGTGTCGATGTTGGGAGGAGGCCAGGTTTTTATATAGATTTTGATGCCGTATATGAGCTTGTAAAGGTACACAAGCTGGCCTGTGGTGCCGCTAGGGAGAACTCACAGCCAGGGTAGCGATGTAAAAGTGGGATTTAGAGGGAAATGATTAACCCTAGAAGATCTTGCTGCTTATTTTGAGATTCATAGTTCATCTGGATACATATTTAGCTATTTATATCGTTGCATTTCTGCAAGCAAATGTTTCATAAAAAAGGGAGAAGAGTTAAGAGAAACCAGCCTTATTTAATACTTTTATACAGCAAGGACACATTAAATTGATGGTATAGACGTCATTAAAGTAATGGTATAAAGGTCTATAATGAATGTTTATAACATATATAGATTTTAAATAAATACTGTTCTCTTTCATTCTACTCATTCTGAAAAAAAGTATCACAATTTTCACAAACATGTTAAGCAGCACAACAGTTTTTAACATTGATAATAATAAGAAATGTTACTTGTCATCGAATGATTTCTGAAGGATCATGTGATACCAAAGACTAAAGTAATGGCTACTGAATATTCTGCTTTGCCATCACAGGAATAAATTACATTTAAAATGTATTTAAAAAAAAAACAAAAAAAAACAGTTTTTTTAAAAATGTAATAATATTTCACAGTATAACTGCTTTTACATATTCAATACATATTCATACATCAAATAAATGCAACCTTGGTGAGCCAACTGAGCATGAGAAACTTATTTATGCTCAGTTGAAACTTATTTCATTTTTTTTTTTTTTTTCATTTAAATTTTAAGTGACACTCCTAGTCTTCCAGAACTTTCTCATCCCCTATATATAAAAATAAAATGTCTGATGTGTTTCTGACCTTATTTTTTTCTTTGCAACTGTTAATAAATAACAATCTTCATGTGAAGTGAGAAAAGTAATCAACTTACTCAATAGCAAGTACCTACTGGGAGCCGGAGTTATTAGCGTAGAATCGACTGAAAGACCTCAGGGCAAAAACAAAGAAAGGAAAACACACCAAACTCCATTTGTCAGAGGAAGGTTTATGTATTTGAGAGTAAGAAGCATTCAACTCAAAGTATACTTGTTTAGATGATGGGCTTGAAGAGGAACATGTTCACTTGCTATTTATGTTCAGGTGTATGGATTTCTTTAACACTATTTCGAATAAAGACAAAAACATCACATATATACCCATTATGAGAGGAGGGTCATAACACAGCTCAGTCATATTACCGCATCCCTGCAGCAGTTCAGCTTTAAGTACCTTGTCTAAGGCAACAATAATGTTTAAGTACCTTGCCAAAAGGCCTAAAGGTACAGGAAAAAAAGAAATTTCATTTTCGCAAAACACAGCACTAGTGTCGACGTGAAGTGGCTCACCTCTCTCACTGTGAGTCAATAGTCAGCCCTGAGCAAAAGTGCTCTCTTAGTCTACAGAAACAGATATTCATATTGTCAATTTAGTGTAGGTTTTCTCTTCAATTACATGCACAATGCATCTTTGCATTCTTTTTATATGGTATTATGAATTCCTTAAAAAATCCTAATATTTCTCTGGTTACAGCTCCTAAAGGCAAACAGAATCAGCTCTGAACATTCCAAAGTAATGCACAAACAACACAGTGCATTGCTAACTGCCTTTCGTTTGCCTCATAAAGCAAATACACATTGGTATGAAGCTTCCTGTGAAATGATCTTAGTAGTGTGTCCTCAAATTAAAATGCCCCCAGAGCCTAAAACGAAGTGTAGATATCTGTGAGAGACTGTAAGACACTTCTACATGTATCTAAAGAGCTCATTTCAGAGCCCCATCCACGTCATACAACAGTAATGCACGAAGAAATCTTTAACTGGGGTAATTACTCCAAGCATGTGATTAGAATGTCATTTGATGACATTGGCTAATTAGCTCTGTCTTGGTTCATCACAATCGCTCAATAGGAAAGGCTGTCACGGATGGCAGGGAGGTGCAATGCTCTTAGCTGGACTATGGCATGTAAGGGCTTGGATAAGAAATTGTAGGACAGAGGGTCTTTTAATAATTTCTGACACATCTGTCATGGAGAAAGGTTTGAGAGACTTTAAATAGCATGAATTTAATTGAAGTATTATTCTCTTGATCTTCACATTTTAGCTGGTCCAGATCCAGCTCATTGTTAACTCTTTCCCCTCCAGGATTTTTTTTTTTTTTTTTTTTTTTTTTTTAATTGCCAGCCAGCGCCACCATTTTAGATACATTTTATACTCTGAATTTTTCCTCTGCAATTAACCCTTCCAAGCTAAGAGCAATGAGTAGTGAACACACTGCAAACAGGAACAGTGGGTAGCCATTTTTGCTGCCCAGGGAGTGATTGGGGGTTAGGAGGAGAGGTCTGCATTCCCACGGCTCTCCCGCAAGATTTCTTGCAGCTCAGATTAAATTTCTGAATGAAAGGTGGTAGCAGTCTGACAATAGCCTGGCCACTCCCGACATCCTTTGACAACAGTGCATCCGCGCTTGACCTTGAAGTGAACAATACTTTCTTCAGTGGTCGCGTTCACACAGTTCCCAGTTCCCTGGCCTGAGAAACCTGGCAAGATATGCTCTTTGCTTCCCGGCCACAAGCACCTTCAGATAGAACATTCAGCCTTTGTGGTTGGATTCTGGAGAAGAGACGTTCGGTAGTGAAACCATCGTCAGTAAGCGAAATTTTGTTTTTGAGTGGATATTAAAAAAGTTTCCTTTTGCAGTGTTGCAAGATTCTCCTGTTGAATGAAAACTTTTCCTGCACACATACAGTGAGTTACAACTACTTACATGCAATTATTAGTGAATGAGACCACAGGGACACAGGACACAGGCGTTTTATCTCTTAACACACTGTATGATGTGGACGTAAATATCCCAGATCTGGTAATCTCAATTAACAATAAAAAAGGGAGTATAATCTTAGCGTAACATTACCCAGCTCACTTTGCAAGTACTTTTCTAAGTGGAGGTTTAGTATACTGTGACATGTCGTTCTTTCAATGGAGGCAGCCAAGTATATTTCATCAAACAGCGACATAATTAATTTCAGCTACTGCAGTGCGACAGTCAAATGAAATAAATTTCTCCTCCTATTATCAAGGGGCACATCCAGCCACCGAGCTGCAGACATGGGCGCTCTGCATCGATGATGAGAGAGACTAAGTGTTTTTGCTTTTACTAATTACATCTAGCATATGTTGTACAGAAGCAGGGAGGAGACAGACTAAGGACTGAACATCACATAATTGTATGAGTCACAGGGTTTCTTATTTGTTAAATAAATATATACTTAATTTCTACAAAGTCCCAGGTTGCTTTTCATTTGGCAAATTATAATGAGAATTCCAGCGATTAACATTTAATATTTAGTTTCCTGCATATGAAATGAATTCATAAAATCCATTCACTCCTGGGAATGCAAACAAATTTAATTACACCTCTTTGTGGTGACACATTTTCTCTTCCTTTCAAATGTCTCATGCTCAAATTGCAGGGAGAATAATGATGCACAGAAGTAACGCTCATCTTAAACAACCGTGAACACTTTGATCATCCATATAAAAGGCAGAAAAAAGGACAGTGTAAAAGTACCACCATCTTGACCTCCAACACAGAATAAGAGCAGAGTCAAAACACAGTGCTATTCTCAGCTTTAATGGATGTTGTGCCCTAGGAAATGGTGACTTGAAAGTCAGAAATCATTCAGGATTCTGCTTTGAAGCAACTGTAGACTCATTGTCTACCTCATAATCTTGCTTTCTTTCCTTTCTATTAAAGTTTAATTTGGTGAAGTTTCCTTTCATTCCGAACACTTTTCACTTGAGGCAGGCTTTATCTGTCAGTGCATGGAAACTATTGTCAATATCAGCATGCTCAGGGTCAACATCTTAACAGTAAATAATCATTCTACACTGGATGGATGGATGGATGGATGGATGGATGGATGGATGGATGGATGGATGGATGGATGGATGGATGTTTTTTCCCCTTCCCATCCAGAGTGCATGCACAACACATGCTCTCCTGATGCTAATAAAGTCTACAATTATTTTTGTACTGCTTTAATACCCAGTACTTGAGTAAAACAAAAGAAAGCACATGGATTTTTCTATTCAGCACTTTTGACCTTTGGATAACATACTCACTGTATATGTGAAATTGGCATCAGAGTTTAGCAATCAAACACCAACAGTTCTGACAAAAATATGAGAAAACCAGTCACTAGATAGCTTTAGTAGCTTTTAGGCCATCTAAACCTGAACATTAAATGCCCCGATGTACTTCAAGCGAAGTTAGGCTTGAAAAGTAAATGCAGAAACTGTTCTGCTCATTTTAATTACAGACTTGTTTCAGAGTCAAACTCAAACAATCCGTAATAACACAGCCTGATCTAATAAACTAATAATCATTCATTGAAGACTTAGAAACATAATGTTCAGCTTTACCCTTAGTGTTTTTCCTCACACAAACAGTGGGGAAATGCCCTGGGTTGTTCTGAATCAATAAAACAAATTAAAGAGTTTATATGTCCTGCCTTAGCTGAAATCACAATTTTAGGGATGCATCAATCAATGTAATAAATGAACATGAAGGTATATTAGTATAATATGTATATATTAGCAATTAGTAATATATTATTAGTAATACATGTATTTCTATTTCACTGTTCCAGACCGCCAGAGATGGTCAGTACATGGCTGAAGGAGTCACATCTTGCGCATGACAAAATCTCATATTCACAAGTTCACAATTACAAATAAGTCAGATAGATTAAAAGGTATGCATATGGCGTGCCGTCTTAGGAGAGGGCTCTGGGCCTGGTATTTGGCCCGAACCCAGAGTACTCCCCACAATAAGTAGCAAACCAACGTCAGACAGCAGCCAGAAAAGATGTCAATAACCCCCAAAAAACTTGCAGAGCACAAAGCTGATGGTGTGCCAATCGTAGGGAAGGGGTTAGTCGCTGGATCAGGAGGGCTTCTTGCATCATCGGACGGGAGTTTGGTGGTCATGGAATCTCACCGGTGTTTGGCTGGGGATGGGTGCACGTGGGTTAGCTCCTGCGGGAGCGGAGGAGACACTGTAGCTGTAGCACTGCTATGTCCGTGAAGGTGAGTTGGATGGAGAAACTGAGCTCCTGTGGAAGCAGAGGAGATGATACTGCTGCAGCAGTGGAAAGGCTTGTTTTTCAACTTGCTTTCTGACTATCCATCAGCAAAGTTAGATGGAGAACTGAGCTCCTGCAGGTGTGGAAGAGATAACACTGCTGTGGCAGTGGAAATAAACTGCTTCCAACTCGCTTTCCAACTATCCAATGAGACAGCTGACATAGACAGTGAGACAGTTGGACATAGAACTGAGCTCCTGCGAGACTGGAAGGGATAACACTGCTGCGCCAGTGAAAGTAAGTTGGGTAGAGAGATGGAACTCCTGCAGGAGCAGAGGAGATAACACCAGTGCAAGCAATTCGGACAGGGAAACTGAGATTCTGGAGGAAGTAACACTGCTGTGGTACTGAAGCATGTTGGCCAGAGAAGACAGAGCTTCTTTGAAAGTGGAGGAAATAATGCTGCTGTGGAAGTGAAAGCAATTTCGATGGAGAAGCGGAGCTTCTGTGGGAGCTGAAGTAGTATCATTGCTGCGACAGTGAAATGGAGTTGGCTCCTGTAGGAGCAAGTGGATGGACGCTGCTGCAGCAGTTAACATGTAAATATTTCCACTGTTTAGTGGATTGATGGTGTTAAATTGAGGTGAATATGGAGAGCCTGTAGGTTTCGGTGTATGAGAACAAGTTGACGCTAAATAATTTAGCTGATGAGTGTTCGTTGAGCTTCTTTGATATGGAAGCAGTTTGATCGAACTTAACTCTTTAATGCCTCAGATGACCAGAGGCCAAGTGCTTGGATCTGCTGCTGGAAGAGTCCTTTTTGGGCAGCTGTGGATGCTGCACCTAAAGAAAATTAATGGCTGGATAAGTGAATTCCTGGGATGCCGGATTAGAGCAAAAAGTCCATTGTGTTTTTGGAACCAGAAATGTGTGACAGGACAATTGGAGTCATCTACAAAGAGTGGGTCAGATGGGAATTTAGCCTGCGAGCTTCTGAAATATAGGTAGGCTAAGAGGGATTTGTATGGTTGAATTGGTGAGATTGGGAGATTGAAAATGGAGATGAAATGGCTTTTTTTCATTTGATGTGTCTTACTTTGCTTTATGAAGTAAGAGATGGTTTCGTCATCTAGCTCTGATTAATCTGTAATTGAGGGATGGACTTTTGGGTTAAAGCTGGACATGATGGTGAGTTCTGAACATCTGGGAAAACCGAAAAAAGCCAAAATGAACAATATTGTGTCATGTGTGCGGGCAGTAATGATGGAGTGGTAGCCTCGGAGGAGGGTGGAGATGATGAGTATGTCTAAAGTTATGGGATGTCTGGCATCTGGATGGGTGGGTTTAGTTCTTTGGATGCCATTGATGAGCAGAGATGTCTGTGAATTGGCTATTTCTGAGGAGTGAAAACCGAAAATAAGCTTGTGGAAAAACTGGATTCTGCTTAAGTAACCCTTTATGGAGCTGTTGAGATGAGATATGAATAAGGTAAGGTTGAGCAGAGAAAAATCTGAAAAAAGCAGGTTTTATGTGAAGTGGCAAGACTAAAAACACCTTCATGCAGTTAAGTAGGATTGGAGGGTTCTAGGGTAGACGGCTTGAAGAATGGAATTGAGAGAGGCGTCAAGGATGGTTTTTTAGGGGGTGGTTTATGGGGATATCAGATCTGAATAGTGAGGTACTGGAGTTGGGATTTGGTCCGCTTCTGGTGCCAGCAGCCTGAGATTCTAAAAGGCAAAACGAGAGACAGATTCAGCTATTTGATTTTTGGACCAGGGAATGTGTTGTGCATTTATGATGAATTGATCACAGGCTGAAATCCAAATAAGGCATCTTAGAAGAGGCATTAGTGCGGGGGAGTGTGAACAGCCTTTATTAAAGCAGAACTAAGTAACTTTTTTTACCTTCATAAATAGTTTTCTAAGTCCTTACGATGGTTAATTGACTTTTCGAAAATTACCCACCTCCATCGAGTGTACTGTATTTGCAAATTACCCACCTCCTCTTTCTTGTACTGTATTTGCAAAACTACTGCGCTGGTGAGCGTTGTAGTCGTTGTAGTCCAGAGCTGCACTTGGAGTATTTATGACCGTGTGATTCACTGAAGGAAACTGTAGGGGGAGCTTCGCAAATCTTACTGAGTTCTGCTTTAATGCAATGTGCAGTGGCTTCATTGTCACAGTGCACTACATTGCTGTTGGTGGACCATTCTTTCCCCCACAGGAAGGCTGCTACAACTAGAGGATACAGCTCACAGTGCTGAGGATGTTGAAGATTGCGGTGAGTCTAAAAGCTGGGAGGTTCTAGACATGAACCAACAGCCTTGGTAAAATCCTCGGAATCTGATGGAGGGAGCTATGTTGGTAAACAGTTGAATATTGAAGAAAGATAAACCTGATAATTGTAAAAAAAAACAAAAAAAACAGACAAACCGTTCCATTGTTCAAGGAAGGTTATCCATAAACTGAGCTTGTTTCAGCACAAACTAGTTAGGGAGATTACATCCTCTAGTACGTGAATTGAAGACGCGAGGGAGAGGAGATGTGAAATGTGAGATGTGAGATGAAAGGGCGGCTTTGTGGGATTATGCTCATCGCAAAGTTTAACCCATTAGACAGCATACTTTTAAAAAAATCCCAAGAAATGGCATATCCAAACTATAATAATAATCGCATTATTGGTGCACGTGTAAACATAGTCACTGTTTGAGCCAGCATATGCCTAATAAATGCCATGAATTGGGTGGACGGGCATCACTTTAAATGTGGGGACAGCACATTTGGCTGAGAACAGCTTATAATATGTGTAAAAGTTGGTTCCTCCATACGATAATGCAAGCTCTGCAATTATCACAAGATAATCATTTAGTTCTCAACTCCTGTTTGGAAGTGCAGCACACATTATTTTGCTGTAATGGCTGAAAGCAATAGAAAATTTGGAAAAAAAGAAAGAATGCTGGATATGTGCTGGATTTTTAAGGGTGACTGCAAAATTTGGTGATTTGAGACGGAAGGTATATATAAATAATGATAGAAGGGAAGACAAGTTAATTTTCACACCTGTGAGGATCTGAGGCAACCTCATGCTTGGGTCAGCCCCTTCTAGACTCTGATGGTTGGGCTACCGGCCATGGAGTGGGGAGAGGGTTGAAGAAAATTATAGGAAAAGCTGTGATTGAGCCTGCACCACTAGCAGAAGCATATTCATGCTAAAAGGGCAGCCTTTGTCGGTGGAGGCCGGTATTGCGACATGAGGTGCATCACTAGGGAAAGGTGGTCTGTAGCTTCGACCGATGACGTGTCGGAAGCTATATCAGTTCTGACTACATCACGGTTGGTCTCTTTGCTATTCTTGCGAAGAGATCTCGCTCAAGTGTGCACAGCTTTTTCGTTTGCTCCTTCCTTTCAAGCAAAATAACACATATAGGATTCATCATTGGATTTAAATTGGATTTTGGACTATTTTCTGACCCATTGGTCAGTGTTTGTATTAGAACTCATTGGTTAACCAGGGTTTATGTACTTACCTGTTGCCTTCAGCTTGCATTGGCCGTAGTTGTGCTCACTGGTAAACCAGGGTGTCAGTCATTGTGTGCAGTTAATGTGACCATGTAACGCACATTTTATCTCAGTACCATATTCAGCTCTGCTAATTAATCTATTGATCAACATGTAGGTGTTATGGCTGCCTCATGTTTTACATGTTCAGGTCCTATAGATCTTATGGATGCCTATATCCAATTCCCTGCCTGTCTAGGCATCAGTTCACCATTAGTTGATCCTTACCCAGAATGTATTGATGCCTTTTGAAGTTAGGCAAAAAAGTCTGGCAAAATTTGAACCTGAAGTTCAAAATTCTTCTGCACCAGCCAAGGTTCAGACTGGTAGTAAGCATTCAGCTAGCAAAACTGAAGGGCCTCGAATGAAGCAAAAGACCACCTCTACAACACAATCCCACCAGGTGGCTGACCTATCTAATACTGTGCAGGGCATTCAAGTTCTGTTGGTGTTGCCATTTCCTTCTGCCACTCATAACCTAAATGTGGAAATGAGGGGATCCATATCTACCTCCTCATTGCCCAGGATCGAACCAGCAGCTGAATGTTCCAGGGAGGAGCTGGACACATTGTCTCTAGCAGCCTCGGAATCATGATTTGCTCATGAGTAGGAGCATTTTACACTACTTTGGAGAAGACTTCATATTTGCATTCTCACTCTTATAGTGATGAGGTCTCAGGCCTTGAAGGTGCTGGGTTTTCAGTAGTGTTCTCGCTGCAGGACACAATCAAGTTGGCCCTTGCTAGGTTGAATTTGGACCCACCTCCTCCTCTGTTGGGCCCTTCAAACCTATTGCATCATCCGGTTGCATGGCCAGAGGACTTCCAGATTCCTAGCTCTCCTAACTTCTCTGCATTTCACTTGGCTCCATCATTCAGGCCAGATCCAGTAGCATACACACTGGTGGCAATGGCTGAAGCCCAAGAGAAGGGGCTCGGTCGCATACCTCCTGTAGAGCCATGTATTTCTTCCCTAGTGGTATCTCCAGATGAATCCCTGAAACAGAAACTCTCCTACACCAACCAAGAGTGCAGGCGTACTGATGACTTATTGGTTTGTGTGTGTGTATATATATATATACTATATATAAAATGTTACTTTTAAAAGTAACTTTTTAAACAATGTCTCAATGAACACAAAAACAATTTCCAAAATGTTGACAAGACTAAGTTTTATATAACATCTGTTTTAACATCAAATTAGGGTGATGCAAAAATGAGTGCACCTCACTGAAAGTCTCTGGAGCAAAGCTAAATTTTAGACTACAAATGTCTAATTTAACAAGAATTCAACCACAGATGAGTCTAATTATTCATTACACAGGTGTCCAGCAGACAGTTGACTATAAAAGCGTGTTAAAACCCCTTCCCATTTCATGCTGTCAGCAATGGCACCACATGGAAGAGAAATGTCACAAGACCTAAGAAAGAAAATAATTCCTTTACACCAGTTTGATTATTGAGTATTGGTTAAATTGTTTTAGTTTAGTCATTTTTCCTTAGTAGTTTAATCTTTTTCCTTAGTAGTATTTAGTGAGTGTGATATTTTACTCTTGTATAAATTAATTTTTATTGCAAACTGTGTCATTCTTGTGTTCATAATCAGAGGCTCTACAACAGGGGCGGGCAAACTCTGTCCTGGAGGGCCGCTGTCCCTGCAGAGTTTTGCTCCAACCCTAATCAAACACACCTGAACCAGCTAATCAAGGTCTTCAGGATTACACACAGGTGAGTTTTATCAGGGTTGCAGCTAAACTCTGCAGGACAGTGGCCCTCCAGGACAGAGTTTGCCCACCCCTGCTCTACAAGCTCACCAAAAACATTCTGTTTTAGAACCTAGAGCCCATCTTTCTGAGAAGCCGAATGGTCAGCTGGGCAAGTCTTTTGTGATTGGTCAACCGCTTAAAGTGTGGGCCAAAAATGTAACATCTGTTACAATAACTGGGTTTCAGCTCCCGAGTAGCTTCATGAGTAGCTGTAAACAGCATTATATATATACTGTATATAGAACATATGGTTTTGCATGCAGTGAAAGGGGGAAAAACTGCATCAACATAGCAAACTCATTTACCAAAGTGTTTTATGAGGCCGTGCCAAAGCAGCCAGTAGGCGAAAATTATGCAATGTATAACATGGTAACTAAGTCACGGAAATAATGGCAGGACTAAGTGAGGTGTTTCAGACAAGAGGTTTCTGTTGAAGAAATTTACTCTCTTTGGCATGGACTTTGTTCTTTGCAACTTTGTTTACATGAAGCTATATTACACACTAAAGGAAATGTAAAAAAAAAAAAAAAAAAAAAAAAAAAAATTATTGATACTCTTCTCTCAGCTTCACAGCAAGTCATTTCACAATCAAAAACTGTGGCCGACCAAGTATGGTTGTATGATAAATCACACAAACTGGTAGACAGAAAAAGAAAAAAAAAAAGAAAAAAAAACAGAAATCAAAAGAAATGTCTTCATTTTCCACTTTTATTCAAATCATGCTGATGTTGTGAACTGCATAACAGTAATTCCGTAATTAAATTTCTTCATGTAGTTAATACGAATAATGCCAAAGATTTGATTTAAAATGCTGTATAGTTGACTTCTCTGCCCAGGTTCAAGGTCCCAGCTGATTATTTGCAGGTGGGTGGCTTCTACAAGTTCTGGAGCTCTGAATATCTTAGACATTTAACTGAATATGCAACTCATTATTTTATTGATTCTCCTAGGTACCACTCATACACTGAAATTCTATGATGACTTGAATTTTTATGGGTTAGATCAAGACCATTGGTGAGGACAATCGATAGGAAGGACATTTTCACTCAGGTTTGCACATAAAAAAAAGAATGGTTAGCACATTTACTTGTAAGGTAACAACCTGGGGTTCGTTTCCCAACATCGTTGGTGAACCATGGTCGTAAGTCCCATTGAGCTCTATTGGTAACGACGGAACTTGCGACCATAGTAAGCTTTGGGAAACGCACTCCTGGATAGTTGAGCTGAATTAATGTTCAGTGTTTGTCATGTGACAACACTGTAGCATACTACTCTGAAACATTATTTATTGCATATTTTAAACCATTTTACACACTATTCCAAAAAAATAAAATAAAAAATAGGCAGTATGCATGGTGTACTAGGCATTAAGCACTAAGTTAGTATGCCATTCCACAGTGGCTGCATCCAAAATTGCAGGTGAAAAACAATGTGTGACAAAAGAAGTATTTTCGAATTCACAGTATTCATAAAAGAGTAGGCAAAAAGCACCCGGATGACCTAATTCTTCTGGCAAGATTCTGGGGCCTAATTTATAAAATTCTGGGGCCTACACTGAAAACGAGCGTATGCCTCTCTTTCAGATGTGAAATCTATAAATTGCAAATGATCTTGAACTTGCGCGCAGCTGAATGGTTTCAGTTCTCTGCATTTTAAACAACACCTAATTAATGTCATTTACATATAAAAGATCACCAGTCATCCATCCAAATCCTTGGCGACCTGCAAAAATAGCTTAGATTTCCAAAAACCCGCAGTAATCTGACCAGGAAAAGTGCGTACGTGGCTTTTCCACGTCAAAGACCACTTTTATAAATATGAGTGTTGGCGTGGATTTAAGCGTAGTACTCACGTGCAGGTGAGTATGAGGTGAATCTTGGAGTGAATGATGAGAGATAGATGAGTGATACTGTCCTTTGTGTTTGTAGTGGTGAAGATCCTGGGCGAAGATGAAGATGAGCAACATTGGAGACGGAAGACACTCACAGACACTCACACCTGGGAATACAGGAGGAGACTTGCAAATGCTGGAGACAGGTAAGTAGATCGCTAAGAGTCCTTGAGGTAAGCATGAAGGTAAGTCTAGATGCGAACGAGACCGGACAGTGACTGAAGGTGTGTCTTTTATGTGGTGCCATAAATGATGCAAAATATCAGTGGTGGGGAAAGAGTTGAGGATCTTTAAGGGTTTATATTAAACTACTGCTATCTGTGGAAAAGTATACAGTGCTTTTATGAAGCATTACTCATTAAAGTCTGTCATTTGTGAGTTATGGAGATGTAAGACACAGCATCCAATTTAATCATGAGTCTTGCAGCTTTTTATGATATGTATTGCAATGGAACAAACCACTTAGTGAAGACCAAAAAGTATTTGTGTAATACAAATGTATTTAGAGTTTACAATGCATTCTGCTGTTCGCAAAGGCTTTATATTCAAATTAGAAGCTATCTGAATAATAGATGGTTAAATTTATCTTTACATTTTACCGTTTTATCACCCTTATATTATACATGACCACTGCAGATTAAAAAAAAAAAAAAGTTTTTTTTCTGAATGATAAAGTAATAGTAAATTAGATTAAATCATCTGGTACTTATGTTAATAAAAAGTTTTTTTGTTGTATAAAATGACATAAGAACATTTTTTTTTTCCTGTCAAATTGTGCTGCCATGTTGTGATTCAGTTGTAATGTTTGATTAATGTAAATGTCTCTGACATTACTTTTTGCTCCCAACTCCATAACATCCCTTATGACATCACTATTCTTTTCTCCATTTTCCTCTGTTAAGTTGGCAGTCCTTGTGGCAGTGGTTCATGGGTAGTGATGAGTAGCTTCCCCAGGCACACTCGTACTGCCTGGAGCAACGCTCTATGTAAACAAACAATTGACATGGCCGCCTTGCGTCTATCGCCGCTGGGAATTCCCTCTCACGCAGTACAGCCCAAGCAGGTAATTTTACTGCCTTACCTACGACTTTTATACAGTTTTGTTTCAGTCTTTCCTGGTGAAGCGAAAGAGAGAGAGAGAGAAAAAAGACTTCCCCCACGGACCTGTCAATGTGTATACATGAATTGCTTAAAAAAAATAAATAAACAAAAATAAATAAATAAAACAGATGGAGTACCCTGTGGTCTGTTGTTTTCTTTTTTTTATTATCATTTTGTTCTCATTCTTTCTTACTCTAGTGGGAGCTGGTGGGTGGGTAGATAATTCCAAGTGATATATGCCTGACATCCCACTAGCTGGCTGTCAGTGATAAAATTTTGGAGGTTTCAGACAGTCAAATGTGTAACACATGCATGTAAGCTCATACCAGGATCACTGTCTGATTTGCGATTTCGCTGTCTGGAATCGCGAGCATGAACATGTCTTGTTGTCCTGGCAGGCAAGCATGATACACAGCTTGTTATATTGGTGGATGTCAGTACTAATTCCTGGATCCTAGAAAAAAAATGTGTGGATCAGCTTAAAAAGTCAGAACTGAAGATTTAATAATAACCAATTACAAGGCATTCCTGTCTTTACACTTAAAGTGTAATAAAGTGTAATTTATTAAAAGAATGTTTATACACTGTCGGAAATAAAAGTGGAAAAAAAGTGAAAAAATTACAACAGCTGGCTGTTATATGGTCCTACATTTTATCTTACGATCACTTCTCAACTGTGCGTATGTGTGATTCATAGAATCAAAATGCAGGTATGCCTCTATTTCAGATGTGAAATCTGTACATCGCAAATGATCTTGAACTTGCGCAGAGCTGAATGGTTTCAGTTCTCCGCCTTGTAAACAACGCCTAATTAATGTCATTTACAACTAAAAAAATCATCAAAAAAATATGAGCGTTAGTGTGGATTTATGCGTATGCACATTCTAAGATTAAATCTGTGCTTACACATGCTTTATAAATGAGGACCCTTGTCTCTGGGGCAGTACCATTAACAGGATAACTTTCTACATTATCAACCACTAAAAATGTGCATTTTAGTACCTTAGTCATAGCCTAACATAGTCGTACCACACTTTAGTACCGTAATAATATGTATTATTAAAATACTATGCATTTTTATGGGCAAAAAAGGTACAAAGGTCTACTTGTGTACTGAATTTATTTACCGACACTGGAAGAGTGCATGCGACAAAATGCTACTGATTACGCCTTTAAAATGCATATTGGGTCTCATTAATCATTCTCATTTGCCTTTAAATTTTTATTGTAAATTTTTGACACCATGTCCTCAGCTCATAGACCTGTCTACCAAAATAATAACATGACCCAGAATGCTTTGCCTGAGAGACCATGGTAACTGGTGTGAATCTCATGAGCAACTGGCTTCATTTTAAAATTTTGTTCATGGATTTTGTTGAAAAATAGAAGCAGTTTCTGTGCTTGGTCATAAAAATAACAACAACAACAACAACAACAATGTATAAAGGGGCAGCTTTAAAAAAAAGAAGCTGAAGTTGTACAGAGTGTTCAAAACCCATTATAAATCCATTAAAAAGAAATGCAGCAATCATACACATAAAAAACATGGATGTGACACCACAAACACAAGTATGATCTGAATCTTTAAAAATGATTAAAGGTAATTTATATGTGTGTAATATGCACAAGTATGCAATTATACCCTGCCTCATTGTTTGACATATTTAATATATTATGTATAATGTTTTATTATTTTGTTTATTTCCTAGAAAAGCCTCACGTCACATTCACATTCAGTTTAGTTTGCCTTAGTTTCATTTTTATGCACTCATAGTTTGCTTATGGTTTCCTTTTTCCTTTGTTCTCATTTTTTTCTGCCACTTGTTTGTCACCATGGTTACTGATTTAACGATCACATCAACCCCGCAGTCTGCTTTCGTCGCCACTAGTTCGTCAGCATCGGCTTGGTGTGTTCCGGGCTTAAGGCCCTCAGTTTATGTTGCGCTATGAACTCTGTTTTGTAGACTATCGCCTTATGTATATGTATGTACTTGAGTGGATTCTGTTTAATAACTTTGATTTTGAATCTGGATCATATTAATGGAAATGAGTGAGCTGACACTGCTGCAAAGAAGGGTATTATTCTGGAAGTTGAAGAATGTCAAATTCCTCCCTCAGATCTTAGACCTTCTGTTAATCATTATATATTAAATAAGTGACAATAAGAGTGGGATAAGTGTACAAATAATAAATTATATGAAACTCATCCTGAAATCTCAAACAGATTTTAAACTCCCTTAAAACAAGATTTGATCAAGTGGTGGTCACCAGATGTCATACAAGATTGACTCATGCATTTTTGCTTAAAGGCGAAGACCCAACTCTATGTATATTCTACGAGAGCCTCCTTTCCATTAAACATATTTTATTGGACTGTCCCGTTTTTAATGCAAGTAGAAAATCCACCCAAAGACACTGTGGCATTGAGGCAATAAGCGATAGAGCCTTGCGCTGAGCCTTCTCCCCTTATAAATGCAATAAATATTGTGATTCATAGATTTGGCAAAATGCCAAAAAAATAAAATATTTGAAAATTAATAAATAAATAAAGAAATCTATCAAAAAAGAAAATAATGTATGATAACCTGGGGCAGTTTTTTTTTTTTTTTTTACAAGTCCAGACTTACAAATGATCGATTAGAGTAAAAGAGTAAAATAAGCCTGTTTGGAGTGCTGTCTAAGGGTCTGACCATGGCTGATAGCACTTAGTTCAAAACAAATTGACTGACAGAAGCGAGCAGTTTTAGTAGTCAGGCATGAAAAGGCAAAAAATGCCACCATGTTCACTCTAAGAATGAAAGAAAAAGAAAAAAAAGAACAGTATTTTGCGCTGGAGTGATATGGTCTGCAGTGCTTTTTGCGCTTTCAGTCAATGCTGAATATTACTTTTCATCCATTATTTTTTAATCCATCATCTTGACTTGTCAACAGATAGTCCTCTCAAAATCAAACTATTCGTGACATTCAAGCAACATAAAGAACGTATCCAAATGAGTTTATACGGTAACACTTTAGAATAATGGTCTAAAACACTTTGTAAAGATCCATTTGAGGGTTATATTAGTGGTGTAAACTTTGTTTAGGCAAGCGCGAGCTCCGTGGGTGGGGAGCTTCAGCATTTAAAGGGGCCGCACAGCATAAATCAGCTCATATTTAATGATGCCCCAAAATAGGCAGTTAAAAAAATTAATTAAAAAAAATCTATGGGGTATTTTGAGCTGAAACTTCACAGACACATTCAGGGGACACCTTAGACTTATATTACACCTTGTAAAAAAAAACATTCGATGGCACCTTTAACTAACCGACACATTGTAAAGGACATTATCGTGTGTCATCATTTTACTCTGAATACAGTCATATAATGCATCACTAATTACTCAAGTGTTACCTAGTCACTATGCAGTAACTACTAGTGATCTGTATCATTATTTTAAAGTGAAAAACATATTTCACTTTAAAATAATGGTCCAGATCACTAGTACTTCTTGAGGAATGACTAGGTACTTGAGTAATAAGTGATGCATTTATGACCATGTTCCGAGTAAAAAAGGGCAATCGTCAAGAACTACTATTGATCTGGACCATTATTTTATAAGTGAAAAATATGTAGTAGTTCCTGCATAGTGACTAGGTTACAGTTGAGTAATTAATGATGCATTTCATGACCACGTTGAGAGTAAAAAAATATAATTGCTCATATCTCAGACACTTTAATGTTGTGATTATTAATTAATTAGTAATTCTTTATAATTTGTCATAGCTACCTATTAGTTCTTAATGATGCCAATCTCATTCTGTAATTACTGATTAGCTAATAAGGAACTATCTTAGTCCTAAATTTGATATTATTTACTGATTAGTTAATCTTGTTTCTATATTATTTAATAGTAGTAGCTGAAGTGTTAAAGCAGTACTACTGATTTGTCCTGCATAGTTACTTATTAATGACGGACCATTATTCTAAATTGTTACCATTTATACTTCTACACTGACATGTACATGTCAGAAAATGTCATCATTTACAAAACTATTGTTCCTTTGGTTATCATTCAGTTTTTGTCTGCACCACAGCCATCGGCTAACAGCTTCTGCTCTTCTTAAGCTTGGTCATACCTGTTATAGACTCAAGATAGATGGATAATGAAAATATGGAGAGAGTTTATTGCAGCAGCTGAGCAGATGACAAAACAGGTAAGCTGTGAAAATAATAGGATGGTAACTGGGATTATTGTTTTACAGGTTGCAGTGGAGATCATGAATGTGAAGGAGGTGGACCGATGAAACACACACCTCGTCTGGTTAGCTATAAGATGACAGGTAATCTTTTCACTCACACATGTGGACGAACTGGGGACGCTGGAGACACAAGCAGAAGATAAACGCTGGAGACTCACTGGAGAAACGTAGAGGCTTTGTATCCGAGGTGTCTGGTGATGAGATGATGATCTGTGGCAGGTGCAGATTAGTACTCTGGTGACAGTGCTTGTTGTGATTGGGTGACGGTGGAGCCTGGCGAATCCGTGACAATATCTTTGTTTAGGATCAATATTCATATATTTAATTTCTAATAATATACATTCTACAATACATATTCTTTTGCACCCAAAACTAACTTAAAACAACCTTCCTCCTGTCAATGTCATAGCTTCTGCTGTTACTCAAAATCATATATTTTGGTCTCTTTTTATCAAATGCATTTCTATCAATTAAAAAAATAAATAAATAAAAATAAGAACAGAAGACAGAAAACATCCATATGCTAATTTTGGTCAAGAGCTACTGAACTGCTGAATAGAGTTTGATTATTCTTTGAGCTCTCAGCATTTCTCTCTGTGTCCAATTTGCCAAAAAGACATTACATTCTCCTTGAAACAGCACCTCATTTCCAAAGGGGACATTTAGTGCTTAAAGGCCTGTGTAGGAGTTAGATTTTTCACACTGAAATAGTTTTCTTTGTCCTACCTCTGCAACCCATTTTACCAGTCTTCAGTGATGATATATTTATTAACTTACATTGAGAGTGTTCTACAACTAATTAAACAAAACAGATGAGTTTTGAAATGTGAGAAAAAATGACAAGGTAATAAAATATATATTGCAAATTGAAAAATAAGTGCATCAAAGTCAAACAAAAGGAAATCTCAAAAATATCAGATCAATGCGTAGTACTGAGGCACATATGCAATGCTTGTAACCAGGGTGAAAATATATTATAATTATTATTATTCACACTAGAGTCATCTTTATGAAGAAAACAACATATTGTATTTATGTGAAGCAACAAATATTTTTGGTCCACTTTAGTCTCAGTTCATTTTATACTCACACTGTCATTTTTTTTTTCAAACTCACTTGAGGATGCCCCCAAGATATTTTTTTGTAGTATTTTCAACAACAAAAATACCGTAAAAAATTAATGATATCACAGAATACATCTCATGCACTCGAAGGCACCGTAGAAAAGAAGCTTAGAAGGAAAGTCTTGAGCATCCAGCATTGTTCATTTCTATGGCTGTACTGAATGATGACCACATAGATGACAGCTGTAACCCTATGTCATTGCAATGTCATGTGCTTTATAAGATAATATAAATATCAATAAATATATCTGGTTAAGGAGCATGTACCTGAGTGTTTTGCATTCACAGTGCATACTAGAAATGAACCTCATCATACTCAGACAGACTATCTTTTGAAAAGTTCTGAGTTCATTCAAACCATCTCCTATATAAGCCAAAATTTCTGTAAACCATTCTAAGATAAACGTTACACTGTAAGGCAGTAAGATATATGCCTGCTAGTTTGTGTCTTTTCTTCAAAATATACTAAATGTTGGTCAAAATACATGTTATTTCTATGCAGTTTGTCTACTGGCAATCAAAATCATTTTCCAGGTCACCTGCCATAGTGGGTGATAGATTAGTCAAAATTACATACTATTTGACAAAAGCATTTGGCTGGTGGTGGGTGTGAATTTCCTACCCTGCCTATAAACCTGTCAGCCCTCTCAAGTATGACTTGCTATTTACAAACTCCCATAAATGCAAAAAAATTAATCATCGTGGTTTAAGACAGCATTTATTTCTGTTTTACTAATGGTTTTCATGAATTATGCTTAAAACACACACACACACACGCACGCACGCACGCACGCACGCACACACACACACACACACACACACACACAAAAATGAAAAATCAAAGTGGGAGTATCCAAATAGTTCAAGAGGAGGAACAACAGGAATTGTATAGAAGGTATAACATCATGGAAGAAGAGACACTGCATTTTCATCAATAAACACAAGGAAGAACTGGGGTAGAGGAAGGTGAAGAGTAATGGATTACAATGGATTAACTGGAGCAAAGTGGACAGAGTAACATCCAAATAGATCAAAGGGAGCACAGTGGACAAAGTTGTGCTATAATGCAAGTAGATAGAGAGTGGGAAGGACAGGGAGAGCAAAGGGTGTTTGAACCGGACAGAGTGGAGGAAGGAATTAATTATAATGATGAGGAGAAAGAAGAAGAGGTGATAGTTTGGAAAAGAAGGAATGAGAGAGATGGGAGAGAGGGTGTGAAGAAGAGATTTAGGGTGGTAACAGAGGAGGATGAATGTAACAAGGTTCGTTGATAAGGGAAGAAGGAGGCAGGAACCGGTGAACATTCAATGTAACTTTAATTATAAAATAAATAAACAACAAAATGAAAGTAAACCAGCAGCCCCTCGTGGACGACTGCCACATAAAAACACAAAACAACAACATAAAATCCAATAAATGAAACTCAAGCAAAAGATAAATATTTTATGGCTGGGAGATTATAGCAGAATGCAGAGCAGAGAGGAAAATGACAAAAGAATACACACGCAAAAAAATGAATTGTTGGATTTACTTAAAAAATAAGTGTCAAGTGGTTCCACACAACAATATTGAGTAATTTGTACAAAAAAACTATTTAGTTGAATGAACAAAAGAAATTTATGTAAGGCTGACAAAATTTCTTTGAGTAAATACAAATCATTTGAATGTCACTGTTACATAATATTTATATGTGCAGTTTACTTAATAATGTTATGTTGATTATGTAAGGTGAACACATTTTTTTTTGAATAATCATTTAAATAAAAAGGATACAACATATCAGAATGCAGCCCCTCACCCCAAAATGCACTCAAAAAAATAACTAATTGAACAAACTCAATTGAATTGAGAGCAGGAATTTAATCTTATAAGCATGCGTATATGAGTGCGCACAGCCTAAACACAGGCGACACTCTTCTGCATGATGGTAACCACAAAATTCAAAAACATTAGAGAAACTACTCTAAATGTCCAACATAACTGAACATTAACCCTCTGGAGTCTGAGGCTGATTTGGGGCTTGGAGAAGTTTTGAATAATGGGCCATTTACACCGGAGAAGACAAAAGAATCACATAATAATGACCTGAAATGACTTGCATATTAATGAGGCCTTTCAGTCAGGTAGGCTGTGAAAAAAAAACCTCTGGAATAATTTCTCAGCTCATCAACAGCAATACTGTGAAATATAAAATAATGGTATTCTATTATATTCTTTAAAATAAAATGTATTTCTGTGATGCAAAGTGTCTGAACAATTATGTTACCTCTATGGCATTTCATATATTCTTTTAGCTTAAAAGCATGCACATTTGGAGAAATATTGATGGATTCTCATATATTTATGTCAATTTTCTATACTGAGAAGTAATATTTATTGTCATCACTATGAGTGCTGGATACTGTTTTTTCAATTCATACTTGCAGCCGGAAGGCGCTCTGTACACCTTTAGTCCACAAATTATTCTAAAGAAGAAGAGGACATTTCAGGAATGGTATTTTCAATTCATACTTGCAGCCGGAGGGCGCTCTCTGTACACCTTCAGGCCACAAATTCATATAAAGAAGAAAAGGAACTAGGAACTAACGGCATGTCTTCTAGAGATCGCTAACCATTGCTTTAACATCCAAATAAACACTTTTCAAGACAATAAATACACGATTGAGACGATGAATGCATGTATTGCCTCTGAATTTGCGTCTGAATAGCGCTGGCTCTGTGGGCGTGGCCGCATTAGCGGATAATGAGCTGAATCACAGACTTCTGACATGGCTCTCTTTTCATACAGATTACATAAACACAGAATGTTTGTTTTCGATTTGACTTGCACGATTTAAAACCTGACATTTCAACGTTTCTTTAGACGTAAGTGTCATTTTTTTTTTTTTTGTCATTAGTATTCATAAGTTACAGTTCATTTTCTGAGAACTGGAGTTCGTTCAGAGGGAGAGGAGAGATCACGCATCATGTTAGTTTTCTTTATTTTACAAAAAGCACAACATTGTGTTTTTACTCTGAGTGTACACAAATAAAAGAAGACATTCTATAGTTTCAATTGATATATTACTTATGTCTCTATGACAAGAAATGACGGAGTATTTTATGTCTGTTTTGCTGCAATGTGAAAAAAATCCTGCAAAACGCTAATATAAACTAACAACATCTTTCCCTTTACTGAAAAACACATAAAATAACACTTTAATCCCTAAATTTACTCTCCTAATGCAGTCCCTTGCAAAGCATGCTGGGAACTACGGATCCAGTGCACAGTTAGTTATGTCAACAATAATGTGTGCGTTTCACACAGCAATGTTAAGTTGACTGAACAAACACTTACTAAGTAAAGCTGACAATACTCAATTTTAGTAGAAACAACGCAGTTAAATTACGTTCATGTAGTTACATGAGTTTTTTAAGTAATGTGAACAAGGGTGGTTTGAGTGAAACAAACAACAGTGAAAGTTCATTTTTTTGAGTGCAGATGGTAAGCTACCCTATTGCGCAATTTGCGCATATCTATAGAATATTAAAATACAAAACATCTGTGAGCCCAGAGGTCACAAAGGTAATGTTATCATTTGGGTTAAATAATAGAAGTCATACTATGGCGGTCTTATGAAGACAATTTAGTAAGGTGCCTGGAGCATTGGAAAGCACATTCCCCAATGCAGGGGTGAAGATACCAATAATCAATTTCAGGAATACACTTCCAGAAAAAAAAAAAGACCTTGAGAGAACTGAATGAGATGATTGTAGCATCAGGTAGAGGAATGGAGAGTTTACCGTATGGTAAATATGAAATGGAAGAGGATGAAATCCATTGAACCAGAAAACAGGAGAGGAAATGGTGAAACATTCGTTCAAACATTTAAATTAATAATGGAGGGGCATCATGGAAACCAAAGGGCAGTCGGAAATTAAAAAAAAAAAAGTTTGTTAATGTTTTTCAAAGAAGTCTCTTATGCTCAGCAAGATTGTATTTATTTGATCAAAAATACAGCTAAAGCGTGAAATATTATTACAATTTAAAATTACTGTTTTCTATTTGAATATATGTTAAAATGTAATTTAATCCTGTGATGGTAAAGCTGGTAAAGCAGCTGTTTATCCACTATTCAGTGTCACATGATCCTTCAGAAATCGTTCTAATATGCTAATTTGGTGCTCAAGAAAATATCTTATTGTTAAAAAATGTAAAAAAAAACATTGTGCTACTTAATATTTGTGAAATTAAACAGATGCAGACTTTGTGAACATAAGAGATTTTCAAAACTTTTGACCGATAGTGTGTAATTATATAAACTGTTGGTAGGAAACCTGGCATTCTTACTGATGTACCGCTTAATCATATGTTTTACTCCAAATCAAGAATCATGCCTCCAAGTATCAAGGTCATCCCAGGACTGTAGATATCATCCTCACATTTTGCAGCGAGGGCCGTCTGTCACAGTATAAAGAACATTCGCTTATCTTTCAAGTGGCCCCATATAAAGGTAGAAAAGAACAGAAAGAGAGTGTGAGACAGCAGAGTGGGCAACACCTTTTCAAACAAAATCCTGTGTGAAGAGGTGCCAGTATTCACTTTGAAGAGTACAGCAAGAACAGTGAGCAAGGGAGACTGGCATCACTCGCTCAACTGCTTTAGCAGAGAGGATTAAGGCTTTGGATTTCTCTCAGAAGGAGAGAAATTGAGCTCTGCATTCTTGTCAAAAATGAGCAGCCATGAATTTTCATGTGCCTGTGCTTTGTTGGACTGTATCGCCAGTCTCGGCACCACAGGATCGTCTTACCATCGGGACAGTTGGTGTGAAGAGCACACCAGCGGTGCTGTTGTCAGCATATTTTGGAATTTGACTTTGAGAGCACAGTGACCAACTTTACCAGAGTCAATTTTTTTTTTCCACTTTGAAGAGCAGAGTCTCTGGTGTAACAGAGCTTTTGCATTTGTATGGCAGCAGGAACCAAGGACAAAAAATATTGTTTTACCTTTAGGATGGTAAGTGTGAATATTCACAGGTAGAAACGAATATATAAAACTAAATGCCCTTTGCAGCAAAGCAAGGAGAAAGATTATGCAAGGAGTCTACACAGTAAAAGAAACAAACCTTGATCTAAATCTCACTTTTAGACACAAGTGGCAAAACAATGCTTGGAGCATAGAAACTGAAGACAGTTCATCCTTAAAGTCTTCAGAAAGTATCGACTACATGGAAAGAAATCATTGTTTACCCCCCACAGCAGTGGAGAAAATTAGGAACTTTTTTTTTTTTTTTTTTTGCCCACTAGGCACAGTGACTGTGACTGAATACAGAATGTTACCAGTCATTATTATTATTATTTTTGTTATTATTTATTTTTCTATTCATTATGTAAATCTGAACAGGCACTACGGGGCCTCTGCGAAAAGGATGTGTTCGTGCCATCTCACTCAGATTTCAATATCTTCAGAAAGCGGTTTATCTGTTGTCCTTATGGAAGATTCTTCTTTTTTTTTTTTTTTTGCATTTTCTTGCCATTTTCGAATCCTCTTGCCAAATGTGATGAGTTGTCGAAAGTGTGTGGCTCTGTATCCTCGGTTTGTTCTTGGAGGGGATACACATGACAGGTGTGTGCAATTTTTGCATGTTAATGGCCTGTCTGATTGTCGCCGCTGTGTTTGTTTAAAACTAAAGTGTTGTACTCTAGACTCGCCTTCTTTCTGTGGAAAAAGGATGCTCTTTTAGCCCCCGCTGTTCCAGTTTTGCAGTTGTCAAGGCGCTGCATGAACTGGGTGCTTGGGGTGATAGTGATGAGTGTGAGCTATGGAGGGAGAGCCGACAAATTTTTTCCCTTTTGCTTCCCTTCCTCCCCAGATCAAGTGCATTCGGTAGAGAAGCACTTTACAAACTGGTCTTTTATACGAGCACTAATTTTTGTCCCAAACTGGAAGCTCATTATACGATTTCTTTTGGTTGGTCCGGCTTTTCAGCCAGATGAAGATGACGTGCTTTCCAAAGTGGCCTTGGACTCTGAGGAGCTTGTGGGTAAGCTATGCGACTCTCTCCCTCCAAGTGGACAGGATCTTGAGTTGTTAGACGTAGTGACTAGCACTGTAGACAAGCTGGAATTGGACATTGAGTCTGACCAAACTCAGGCCCAATCTAAGCTTGATGATTGTTTTCTGGCCGGTCACAGTTCTCATCTACCAATTCCTTACCAATTCCCCATAAACCCTTGCCTTTCTTCCAAGACCTTCACCAGGAGGTTTTGAGGTCATAGAAGCAGCACTTTTCGCTGTGACTTACTAACCCTACAGCCACTGACTTCGCCACTATAGCCAAGATGACGGAGCAGGGATATGTGGCAATGCCGGTCGTCGTTCTGGAACAGAAGAGTGAGCCATCGCCTGTGGTGCCTCCTTGAAAGGATTGTGGCCATAGGACTCGCCCGGTTGTTTGTTTGTGCTTTGATCGAACATATTCTTGTTCTAGAAAGGGGTTTTCTTGCCACTCCCAGGTGTTACGGGTGTAAGGTTTATGTGGCTGCGATAGCTGCCGAGCATGACCTGTTGGGAGGAGCTTCAATGGGACGGCATCCTTTGGTTTCCTGTTTCACTCGATGAGCAAGGCGGCTTAAAGGATTAGTTCACTTTCAAATTAAAATTTCCTGATAATTTACTCACCCCCATGTTATCCAAGATGTTCATGTCTTTCTTTCTTCAGTTGAAAAGATATGAAGGTTTTTGATGAAAACATTTCAGGATTTTTCTCCATATAGTGGACTTCAATGGAGCCCAAACGGTTGAAGGTCAAAATTACAGTTTCCATGATCCCAGACGAGAAATAAGGGTCTTATCTAGAGAAACCATCGCTCATTTTCTAAAAACAGTTACAAATTTTAACAAGAAATGCTCATCTTGAACTAGCTCTCTTCTTCTTCTCTATTAGAATTCCAGCAGTGTAGATGCTGTTAAGTGTATTACTGCCCTCTACAGGTCAAACTAATTGTCATACAATATGCTAGTGCAAGTATATAACAATTAGTTCAAAGTTTAACCTGTGGAGGGCAGTAATACACTTAGCAGTGTGTACACTACTGGAATTTAAATAGAGAAGAAGAGAGCTAGTTCAAGATGAGCATTTATGGTTAAAATTTGTAACTTTTTTTTAAAAAAAATGAGCGATGGTTTCTCTAGATAAGACCCTTATTCCTCGTCTGGGATCATGTAGAACGCTTTGAAGCTGCACTGAAACTGTAATTTTGACCTTCAACTGTTTGGGCTCCATTGAAGCCCACTAAATGGAGAAAAATCCTGGACAGTTTTCATCAAAAACTTTAATTTCTTTTCGACTGAAGAAAGAAAGACATGAACATCTTGGATGACATGGGGGTGAGTAAATTATCAAGAAATTTTAATTTGAAAGTGAACTAATCCTTTAAGCCTTACCATCCTGTGAATGTGCTTTTGTGCCTCAAAAGGTTAAGGGTGCTTCCTTCTGCATACTTGTATTCGATTTTATTGCCCACATGTGTCATATCACAAATATGCAGTGTTTTCAACTACATAATGTTTATTTTAGGTTTCAAATATTTAAAGGTGCTGTATGTAGAATATGAACTACACTGTTGGACATTGTTGATATTTGAAATCAACCCAAACAAACCCACCCCTCTCTTCATTGCTCCGCCTCCAAAACTCACAGTCCAATCCTAACCACTGTGCTTCAAGTAGGTCTCGAACCCTGGCCCAATTTCTGCTGGCATGTGAGGCAAATGCACTATGCACTAGCGACTATGACGCTAAACACCTCATTCTCTAGCAATCGTCAGTGGGCAGTAGTTTACCTGCACAACTCTCACTATCTGGCCACTGTTACACACGCAATGCGAGTGGATGTCTGTTTATCACAGCTGATGCGCAACAAAATGCTTAATGAAAAATAAAGCGCAGCTGATGAACGAACGACAAGGAAGCACAAAAAATGAACATATAGTACACAAGAGTAAGTACAAAGTGTTCGTTGTCTATGGTTGTTAGTCGCCAACAGCACGGCAGCTCCAGACAATGAAAACCCAGTGTTACTCACATGAGCGGGATCAAAGCAGCCTCCGCGTCTGTTTTCAGGCCTTCCCACTTAGCTTTCTCCAGCGTTAGAAAGCTTTTCTAATATAAATGCGGGTCCTAAAACGCTTGCCCAGGCATAAACCTTCATTCCAATGATATTCTTTTGAGCTCTTTTGTATTGTGTCCCATTTCTCGTTCTGCGTTTTTTTTTTTGTATTATTATTTTCAAATTGCTCGTTCTCTCTCCTCGACCATCATATGCCCCCTAATGCTGATTGGTTACGCATTTGTTGTTGGTATCGGCCCGACTAACTTCCAAACATTGTATTTGAAAGTCCCCCTTTAAATACACATAAATGCTAACAAAACAATACATTTAGAGTTTGTAAAATACACACTGATGTCTGATCAGTTGTACAGCGCTATTGTGGCTGCAGTGTGTCACATGATATGTTCTAAATATCGGTCACCACCAGAATATTTTAAACTTGCATGTGAAAGGGTTAATAGACTGTGAGGTTAGGGTTTGGGTTATGGTTAGTAAAATAAGTTGACATGTAGTTGCAAAGTTACTTATAGTCAGTAGAATGTCTATTAGGGGCAATAAAAAATAGTGTTAGCACACATTAAGCAGACAGTCTACTAATACTCTAATGACTGATAGTTGACATGTAGTTGCAAACTTACTTATAGTTAGTAGAAAAGTGTGCCAACCGCAGTTGCTGGTGAGTGTGAGTTTCCTACTCTGCTTTAGTGACCCATGAAAATTGAATTGTCGCTTTGCTTATTTGTCTTACAGGAATAAATTTATGTACACCTGATTATTATTGCTCTATGTATTTTTTTCCTATGAAGAAACAGATAAACAATGATGCTAACAGGAGAGAAGACGGCTAACCTCGAGATACTAGTAACAGTCAGTCTAAATGTGCCCCCTGCCTGAAAGAAGAAGAAGAAAAAAAGAGTTCTTCATATCACAAAGAAAATTATGTAGGGCCTCCACTGGGACCCATACAGATATAAGATTATAAAAGGAAGTTTACATACAATGGGACTGTGGAGGATAACACTAGTTGTATGAGTCACATAATAAATATGGTCTTTGAGGGAACTGAGAGTCTATACTGTAGAAAGTAATGCAGTGTTTCAAGAATTTGTTAACAGCTTTGGGAAGATGTGCTGTTGATGGTAATTAGATTGTTTTGCTTTAGAGAGTGAAATCCCAAGCATCACCAAATATAAAAGACCGTTTACCTCAAAACCAATATTCATTACAAATGTTTGTTGCAAATAAGATTTTGAACAGCAACAATAGATTCATATGGACCCATTCAAACAGAGCACAAATATAGAAAAATTTTTTTGGTCCTACTTTATTTGAATCTGTCCTTACAGTGTAGTTACACAACTACATACTGAGTAATACTACTACTAGTACTACTACTACTACTACTACTACTACTACTACTAATAATAATAATAATAAGTTTTTAAAAAAATAATTAAATGTAGGGTTAGGTTTAGTGTTAGCTGGTCCCACTTTATATTAAGCATCTATAATACATACCCCCGGTTTTACAGACAATGCTTAAGCTAGTCCTAGTCCATATCTTAAAATATGTCAGAGCCATTGTTTTTTTGCTAGGGTACGTTTATAAAAGCTACTTAAATACCTTAATTGAACTAAGGCCTAATCCTGGTTTAGGCTAAGCCCTGTCTGTGAAACCAGGCCATAGTGTACTTAGTGTGTTCGTGCCGTATATTTTAAAACACTATTGCAGCTACTGAGCTGAGATCCAAGTAAGGTTATGGAAAGGTTTCATGGTATGGTTAGGTTTAAGGGTGTATAGATGCAACTACAGAAATTATTATAGATATACTGTAGTTACATGCAAGTAATTGTTTTAAACTTAAGTACAAAGTACAAAATATATATACACAATGCATTGTTTCAAATGATTAATTTAACCCTGATGTCTTTTGAAAGTCAGATAACAATATATGTGCATACACTGTAAAAAATAAATAAATACAAATCTTTAAAGTGTATAAGATAAATGTGCATAAACAGAACTGAACTAATACTGAGTAGTACAGTATTCTTGCATCACTCAAAATGCACTGAATTCATGAAAAATGCTAACTCTGATCTCACATTTGAAACATAAATAAATAATTTAACAATTTCGCCTCAACTTATGGACTTAATTGTCCATATTTACCAATGATGTTTTTGATGTGCGCCTTTAATGATTAAATTCCACCATAGAGAGAGAGAGAGAGAGAGAAAAGACCCATCTGGGTTTTGTTTTATAAATAAATCATTTGTTAAGCATCTCTTCATTTACTTATAAACAGGGACATATCTAAACACATGCACCCACACTGCCACTCTAATAGCTCTGGATATTTCAGTGTTTAGAAATCACACTGAACAGAATGAAACATTTATAATGCTAAATTAGCTAAACATGATAAGTATGTAATGAATGTCACAGATAAAACCATTATTATTATTATTTCTATTAGTGTGAGGTTTGCTATCCTACAACATTTTTCAAATGTCAAATCATGAGTCGCAGAATAGATTTGCTTGTAAATGGTGTGACTGTCAATCAGCGCCTCCTAATGTGAAGGAAGGAATTTGGTTTTCATATACAGTAGCCTGACATATATTTATTTTGGTCTTGGTTTGAACAAACATTTCGCCTGTGATTTGTATATTTGATGTGAATAAGCCTTTGGGTGCTGAGAAGTTATCTTCCAGACAGGCGAAGCAAAAACTCCTTTTTTCTTCTCAGCACATAAGCTGTTGATTGTGACTTAATCTCAACAAGATAAAAGAAAATGGGGTCAGGCAGAAGTAAAGCCTTGGCAATTTCTCGTTGTTTGTGTTTTAAGTGTTTCAAAGCAAATTACACAGAATTTTCAACCTTTTGGCAACGTATGAGGGAGAGCACTCCTCTCAAAGAACCCGGCATCATCGATTTGACCTGTGTGGGCAAAACAAGAGCGATGTATTAGTGCCTCCTCTGATCTTCCTGTGGAATTCTTTGCTTGCTCAAATGATGTCCCAGGCTAATTGTTAAGGATAAACACTTGCTGAGATTTAGGAAGGCCGCCTCTTATTGACCTGTCTTTGGGCTGATGTGTGGTTTTCGTGATTGAAAAATATTTAAAATTTTCTCTCTCATCTGGATTATGGTGCTTGTTTATTAGATAAGAAATTAAACAATGAAAGTAATAATGACTAGATGTCAATAGCCCAAAATAACAAAAACGTGGTTAATCTGACCTGTGTGTTACAAAATCATATAAAACACTTCTGTTCAAAGATTTGGGGTCGGTAAGATTTTTAAATGAAGTCTCTTATGATCATCAATCAAAACATCAATATTTTAAAATATTACAATTTTATTTATTTATTTATTTGTATTCTATTTTAATGTGTTTAAACTGTATTCTATTCCTGTGATGGCAAAGGTGAATTTTCAGCAGCCATTACTTTAATCTACTTTGAGAAATATCTTTATGATGCTACACTAGGGCACAAAGTGATATCTGTGAAATCCCTCACAGGGTGTTTTGGGCCTTTTGAAAATCATCCACCCTCGACCCAACCAGGAATGATGCCCTAGCAGCAACCCACGGATCTGCCCTCTTTAACAAAAGCCAACTGGATGCTTTCTCAACTGCTTCTATGGTGGTGTGAATGGCTCTCCTTCATCTCTCTCCTGTACTTCCGAGTGCCATGTATGCCCTGCAAAGTGACTGGCCTGCAAAGCCCCGCCACCCAACCTCCACTGGCCAACACTTGGCTCTCCAACCTCTCTTTTCACAGTTGTTCCTCAATTCCTCATATACTTTGCTCTTTTCCCTTCGAAGGCCTCCTCCATCTGTTCTTCACGGCATGGTGAGCTCAAGCATCTGAATGCTCTTTGACGAGTCAGACCACAAAAACACTATCAGGCTGCAGTGTAGTCCCTGTTGATGTGAGGAGGAAACCGCAGCTGCCTTCCAAGGTCTACTTCCATCCTCCAATCCTGTGTAGTAAAGAGAAGCTCAGTTGCCTTCTAATGTCCTCCCTCCTTTAACAAGTGTGACATGATCCTTCAGAAATCATTATAATATGTTGATTTGCTCCTCAAGAAACATTTCTTATCAATATTGAAAACTGTTGCGCTGCATAAAGTTGTGGATAAAGTTGCATAAAGTTTTGTTGTTGTTGTTGTTTTCTCCAAGATTCTTTGGTGAATAGAAAGTTCAAAAGAGCAACATTTATTTCAAACAGACATTTTAATTATTATAAATGTTTGTACTGTCACTTTAAGTAAATTTCGATGCATCCTTGCTGAATAAAAGTATTAAGTAGTAAAAACAAAAAAACAAACAAAAATTTTACTGACCCAAAACTTTTGTGTGACAATAGCAGAAATCTTAACATCTACTCTACATCTACATTAGTAGTGTCCAATTCTTTGGGGGTGTCTGACTGGTCTTTAAAAGACCGGTCTGGTTCTCAGATTTAACTAAATGACTTGCAGGGTGCATTATCAGCTACATATAATACAATAAATACCGACTTTAGAAAGGTACACACTAGATTCCCTCAAAGCTCAAACATCTATCCCATTTTTTTCTAGATGTATTAATGCAACAAATTCATTCAGGCTATAAAATGTGCATTTCCACGTCAACAGAGGTGGCTGAAAACAAGCAGCATTGCTGTCTGGCTAGGAGTTCACTTTCAGACTGTTTAAGCATGACTGATGTATTCATATCATTTGGACTGGCTGGAAACATCCAGTGTTCCTGATATTCAGTTCTCAGTCAGGCAGAAACCAAACAAAATGCATTTCTGTCTCATTCAGCCTCCAATTTTACTGTTGCAGTCAATTCTGAAATGCAAAACTGTGGTGAAAAAAATGAGGCGGGCAGAAGACAAGCTGCTCTTGGTGAAGCAGAGTAAAAAGGAAACACATAGAATGCAAATATTTTATTACATAACATAATTATGACTCTTAATTTTATGACCAAAGACAACTAGGCAACAATACTCATGCTGTAGCTAGAATCTACTAATGCTTTAAGTTATTAAAAATACATTGCACCATGTATGTATAATATATTTATTTATTTATTTAACAGATAATGTTAAAAAAGAAAATGTTGCCTTTCATTTTGCCTGTAAAGATTCCATGTCGGGATGGTTCCAAGGACATGAGTGTTTCTAGGACACCCCTGCCAGAGATCAAACCTAACTTGTGTGTTATCAGCCCACACGGAGCAAATGCAATCTATCATATCTCCGCTTCCCCCTTGCTGCTTCTCTTCACTTACAACCCATAAGCACATACCCTGAAAGCATTCAATACAACAAGCTCACGTGCAACTTGTTTAACTAAGCTTTGGTTCACATAAGCTGTAATAACAATACACATGCCCTCAAATCACTTTTCTTTCAAATATTAAATGTCTAGGATGCTTCCTCCTAAACCAATCTTGAGAGCAATCAGTGATTTACACACACTGTGAAAGGGATTAGTTTGTCTTTAGCCACTGGCAGTTGATGGTGTGATGGCAGCAGTAGGACCACTATTTCATTGTTGTGACCTGCAGGCAGCTGAGCACTTTCATTAACTTTAAGCACTTGATGAAGAATTAGAGGACAGTACAATGACTAAACCACTATTTCGGAGTATGTTGACTTACTGTAATCAAATTACTATATGACTGAAAAAGCAAAGCATCCACAGATGTATGGCTATATATAAATGTCAATAAATTTGGTCTGCTATTAAGTTAGGAATAAAGAGTTTTATGTTACTGAAAGAAATCTCTCCTGCTCAAGAAGCTGCATTTATTTGATGAAAACAGTAAAAACAGTAATAATGTGAAATATTACTACATTTTAAAGTAATTGTTTTCTACTTTAATATATTTTTAAAAGGTTATTTATTCCTGTGATGCAAAGCCGAATTTTCAGCAGTCATTCAGTGTCACAATTAGTTTGTTATTCCAAACTTTTGAATGGTAGTGTACACAAACACATTTTTAACATTAACATTTTATAAATTAATGTATAAAAAACATGAATTTACAATGAACAATGGTAGATTCATAAATTAACATTAATGCATATTGTAAAAATGTGTTAATTCATGAAACAAACTGACAATGTTAACAGTGTTAACGACTGAAACTCGTAAAGTG
Organism: Megalobrama amblycephala; assembly: GCF_018812025.1. Taxonomy (NCBI): domain Eukaryota; kingdom Metazoa; phylum Chordata; class Actinopteri; order Cypriniformes; family Xenocyprididae; genus Megalobrama; species Megalobrama amblycephala. The sequence continues at coordinate 34,427,581 of NC_063046.1, forward strand.
TGTTTTGTATGTCTATTTATTTAGAATATGTGGCTTAATGAAAAGCAATTTTCTGCTGAGCAAATGAATAGGATATAAATTCTTCAAAGCATAAGGCTGAGAGGTGAGAAAATGTAAACAACTGTTTGTATTTGCCACCAATTCAAAGCTTGGATTCCAACAGGGATTCTCCCTTCTGGCTCAGCTTCCCTTTGTTGATCCGGATTCTTCAAAAAGCCCAAGAAGCCCCACAGAAAACGAACACACTCAGCATCTGATGTTTTTTTTTTTTTTTTTTTTTTTTTTCCCTCTCCCCATGAGTTTATGAAGAAATATCTGCTGCTCTTGGCATCACATTGCCCTCTGATAAGGCTGCTTTGGCAGCGAAATCCCATTCGCAAATATTTCATTGACAGAACAAGAAATTTCTGATCTAAGTTTCATTCTCTTTCCCAGGCAAAGCAGCTGGGAGAGGCAGGTTTCTAACCATGCAAAACAAAATGTACTCAGAGCATCTCCGCAGGAGACCGACAATGGCCAGCTATCGCAGTCCCTCTCAAAGCCAAATGAAATGAAATCATTAAAGTGCAACACAGAAAGATCCTGCATCAAGCTATAATGCAAGAGATGTCTTACTTTAATTTGAATGAATACAATCTTTGTCCTATTCAGGCAAATTTAAATACCTGCCCAGGTTGGAATCTTGTAATACAATCACTAAAGCCTTACCTTGATCACTGAGAAGAATAATATGCATGAGTGAAAGAAACAGTAACATCAGACCACTACAAAGAAATATAACAGGCTTTCAACACCGCGGGATGCCATCTGGGCACCCATCAAACAGTACTATCTTCCAAATATTCATGCCCACTTTTACTAATCAGAAAAAAAGGCTTATTGTGAAAAGAGTAAAGTTGGCCACAGTTCTTTCATTTCCCTTTTCACCTTGTAAGGACATTCACATAGCATGATTCAAATTTGTTTCATCCATAACTTTATAAGAAGATACAAAGTGTTTTCAACTTTTCCTGCCCCTGTTGAGAACAAAATTTCTTCCAAATGAGAATATTCTGATTGCTTGCCCTTTCCCCCCCTTCTCATCTAGTTATCGCAGTTAAAACCAATCAAAGGCAGGCCCTGATTAAAGGTTATAATTAGAAACAGCAAAATAACACACCTGCTTATGGGGAATTTGCTGACAACCCCAGCTGTACTGGCAAGCATTGCCATACGTTTCCTAAGGTGTCCAAAGGTAGTATGTACAGTAAATATATGAGAGAAAGACATAAAAGCAGTGAAAATGTTGGGGTCCTGATTTCCCCCATCAGAATTTATACTGCAGAGATGACCAGATTTCATTATCACAGTTATCACACAAATAGTAAATACAAAGTTCTGGCATGAAAATTTAAATGCGCAGGCTAATAGTTCCATAATTCAACCTGTTCGTATTATGTCATTATCTGTAGGACACAGATGATTGGTTCCTGCTGTATTGGTAGCCAATGAGCGTGTGTGCTCAATCTTCAAATACATGAGTAGCATTTGCCTTAGCAGTGCAGCGCACTTCAGAAACCCTCCACCTTCCCCAGCTCCACCTTTATAGATCTGCTACGGCTACTTCATGTACGCTGTATTGTACAGCAGCAGCATGTCTTATTTGCTCACAGCAGCATGTTGTGTATGTATTGGCAGTACCAAGTCCCGTACTTAATAATAATAATAATACATAGTAATAATCATCAACAGCAGCAGCATCAGCGTAGCAGATCTATACTGCCAAGACCAAACATATCATAACATTGTCATACCCATTAGCATGCCAAACACTCCGAGAGTTGTCATGACAGAACTAAACTTAACTAAACTAAACTTAAAAAGGTCTTTTTTTTTTTTTTTTTTTTTTGCACATAAGAGACTTCTTTCAAAAAACAATGCCAATCCCAAACTTTTGAACAATAGCGTATGTATAAAATGAATTGATTTGTTTTGGTAAAAAGTGAGGCATTCAAGTACTTAGGGTCACATATGAAATGCTATATTTAACGAATGATTTTAAATAGATATCTAAATTAATAATATAATGTAGCAGTCAATATATTAAAAATATTTGACTGCAGATGTCAGGGGTTGCAGTAGTGAAATCCACAGAAAAGGTGTGATGAGCAAATTAACTTTTAATAAACACTAGGAACACAGAAGCACTACACACATAACATTATCTCAAAACAAAGAACAGAGACAAACTAAGGGCTTAAATACAGAAGGGAGATCATTAACAGATCAGGGAATAGGTGTAATTTAATTAACAACCATGGAGACTATCTACCCTTACGAAAAAGAAGTCTACTTTTTATATACTTGTCAGAAATATACTTTATGTACTTAAAATTGCACTTAAGTATACTTGACTTGTACTGACAGAAAAGTCTAAGTATATTTGGCCTAGACTTGGAGTATTTTGATCGAGATATACTTTAAAGTATTAAAGATTATAAAAGTACATTATTTGAAAATATTGATTTATAAAGAAAACATATATATTCCTAATTCTGAATTTTGGCGTAGTGCACCGGTAGTGTACGCAGGAATTTACTTCAAATCTACTTCACTCTTTCCTCGCTATTGACTGAATTTTCTATATATGGTAGGGGACGCTGTTACGCATCTTCTCAAAACTGCCTGAATGAGGACTATGAAGCTTTGGGGGTGTTTATGGATTTGATCTACTTCACCTGTGTTTGATCATTGTTCTGAATCCCATCCGGACATAGTCTTTGACAAAAATTCAATTTTCTCAGCTTTTTGTTTAAAATGTTTCCTTTTCTTTTAATGAAACTTACACACAGTAAAGTATACTTGTGTCACAGTTCCCTCGTCTCCTGAACTCCATTTCCCATAGTCCTCCTGTTCTCCACACCTGCACTCACTTCCCTCGTCAGCTCCTCATCTTCACTCATCACCTGCACCTGGACTCTGTTATCAGCACTCCCTTTATATTGCACTCACTCCCTTCACTCCTGGTCTGTTCTGAATGTTGTATATAGAGTGTATGTTTGGTTCTCCTTGCCTTTTGTTCATTAAATATTACATGTAATTGTGGAAAACCGTATCTGCCTCATCTCTACACCAGCATACTGTAACAACTTGCACTAAACTACTAGTTTACTGAGAGTATATTTCAAAGTGTACTTTCATATACTAAAAATGTACTACTAGTATTAAAATAGTAAACTACTAGTATACTTGTAGTACAGATGCAGTACAAATGAGAAACATAGCTGTGAACTAGTTGTGTACTTAAAATGTACTACTGTTAAACTTAAACATATACTTCAATTGGGCCAATTTAGTCCCAAGCTGTATTAAAATAGTACACTTACAAGTTTACTACTAGTACATTGATACTAGTATACTTACTACATAAAGTATACTTAAAAATATACTTGAAGATTACTTAAGTATACATGATAAAATTGAAGTACACTTCTTTTTCGTAAGGGTAGCAAAGAAAACACACACAGGTGAACTAAAACACAATGACACTAAAAATAACCCTGACAGCAGATTGCTGTGAAAATTAGAATCAAGTATTACTAAATGCTATTAATTAAATAAATATATAACTCTCTCTGGGGGAAACATGGGACCAATAAATTAAGCTGTGATCAAAATGTAAATTCGAGTCAACGGCCATCAAATACCACAAACTATATATTCATTGATGTAACGCCACTGAAGCTCACATTAAGGCAACTGCATCCTTAGAGGCTTCTGAGGATATCATTATTTTATACGTGTTTAGAGGCAACATGATATGCTTATCTGAAATCCCTGTTCCAGTGGGATTTGTTTAATATTCTGTGTGAGCAGCATCTCTGCCTCAAGAAATTAATGTTTAAGTAATACAAGCAGGAGTTGTTTTTCTTCTGAGACAACTGCTAGTAATAAACTGTTCATTTAGGAGGTGAAGCATACTTTTGACTCTGTAAAGGTCAGAGATGCCAATGTTTTATTCTTAAGCAATATGATCTGCAATACTTGGCTCTAATATGACATTTATCATGCAATGCTTTAAAATATAAATTGGTAAATCTCCTCTGAATCCTAAATCTGATCTAACTATTCCAGGTCTCTGGAGCTGCTAGATATATTATTACAGCATATATTCATATTCACGTAATAATAATAATAATAATAATAATAATAATAATAATGCAGTTGTTTTTTCAAGTTATGCATTCATTCCCTATCTTCTCCAAGTGATTCTTTAAAAGGTCTAAAGAAAGTTGAGGTGGAGAGAGGACTGACACCAAATTAATGCTACAGAGAGAGCAAAAGCCATGTAGATTGGTGCTCAGCAATTCATTAGCACTTAACATAACTCAAAGAAAAACAGCTTTAAATAGATATTAAGATGCACCCTACACCTTAAGCAAAATGGTTTGGTTTCATCACGTCTAAATATTAGCTTTAGCTAATATTACTCAATGCACAGCATTTTTATTAAAGACAAGCTAAAATGGCAATCCCAGGGGTTAAAGTTAAGTAATAAAGCAGTAATAACTTAGTAATAACAGTAATGACAGTGATCACAATATTAGACTTCGGTCATTCCTGTTGTGCAGGAACACTTCTTTAACAGTTAAAAAATGAATATGCTTGTATTGTAAACATTATTATTGTCATTATTATTATAGGAAAAATGTACCAAGGTGTATAACAGGATGGAAATAAAGAGCTAAAGTTTGTGAAGCTAACATGCTACTGTAATGATACAAATGCACAAAAGTGACTGTCACATCAACAACAGCAGACCACAGATCTCTGCGGAGACAGAGTAGCCATAAGCCTATTCTCCCCTCGTTCCACATTCTCAATAACATCCTGTCAAAACGAATAAATAATATCCTATTTTCACATCACACCTCATCCATGAGCGTCTGTGTTGCCACATTTGGCAGAATACCCCTGACATCAACATCACACTCATTTTCTCCAAAGGAGCAATCAAAATAACAAATGCAACTTGTCTACCCCTGTAGAATTTTTATAGTGCTGCTATTGCTCTTGATTGAATTTGCAAATGGTTTCACTAGTTTCATTTTCAGCAGCATAATGTTTAAAACGAGATAGAAAAATATCCTGCTGCAAAGCCTTGAATCTCATTCCATAGAATGTTTTTTTATTATTATTATTTTATATATATATATATATATATATATATATATATACTTTTTCTGCCTTTATTCCAATGACTTCTACTCCACAGAATGTACGCTAAAACATGTTAATCCTTTAAGAAGCTTAATTCAGATACTATGACTTTATTGTAATTCGTGTGATTGGAACCGTTTGGAAGAAAAAGTACAATAAAGAGAAGAGAGGTGAAGATATTGGATGCTTTAACAGAGTAGGGCTGAAATACACCCCTAAGTCCATTGGAAGAGACAGTGCCGATGGATGCTAGCTCAGCTTTAGCTGTGAACATGAACTTTCTATCATTTGGAGAGCTGGACATATTGGCCAGTGGAGTGAACACAGCTTCTGTCAATGCATGACACTTTATGGCATTACAACCACCATGGCAGGCCAAAAAACAGTACAATACAATACAGAGGTCCTAAACAATGTTAACGAATCTCATCTAATTATATCCTCACAGGCTAGATTTATCCCTAACCCATTTCTCAGTCTCAGACTATGCAGAAAAAACATGTCCCGAGGATGAAAGTGGCAGGTTGCTCCAGGGGGATTGTCCTTGTAATAAGTGCATTGCAGCATTCCAGAATGACACCACAATCATGAAAATTATATCATTAAACCTTCCATATCTGTGTAGAGTACCTTTCTGTAATAGAAGTTAAAAAGCATCATGAGTAACATTCATAATGCTTAAAACCATCCATATTGTGATGAACAGAATAAAGAATATGAATATTTTTTGTAAAGGAGGCAAGTAATTTGCCTTGGTGTATTCATTGGATACCCACAAACATGCATTTTATGCCAGACAAGTACTTATTAATTTTCTGCAGAGCAAGAATTGTGTGAATTGTGTAGGTCACAAATAAAGTTCCTAGGCTACATTATGTTGTTGCTGAAAATATAAGAGAGATGCACATAGCTTGATTAGAATTTTCAGAAGGAAAGAGTGGGGTATGATGAGGGCAAGGTCTTCTGCAGTCAAGGATAAATGAAGGCTACTGCTATTCACCATTCCAGAAATAGTGAATAACAGGAAGTCTCTCATTTTAAATGGGAAAAAGTTTCTTTAGTACATACTGAAAGCATAGTAATACATTCCTTGAAAGCAAGGGTGGATTCCACAGGTGGAGTTTTTGCCAGTGCTCCCTTGGATTCTTCACTTGGCCTCGATTTTGTCAAACAGTGTAATGAAATGGTATTTTTTTTATTTTTGTTCGCTGTAAAAAAGTCACCATCTAACAATTCTGAGAAGCTTAGATAATTTCTTCAGAAATTATAAAGAGAAATCTTTAGAGAGTCTTCCTCTCATGCTCAAAAGCATCTATTTTCTGTTATAGATTTGTGCTTTTGTACATTGTTCAAAATATCAGTCTCACTTTTTTTCCTCTTGATTCCCATAGTTCAAAACCAGTTCGAAACCCAATTCCCATATACAAGGATGACCCCACACTAACACCACACACTGTACAGTATGCCATAAGCCATTATTTGAAAGAGTACAAACTAGAAGAGTGCAACCTACTAACAAATTCCTCCAGTCTATCAGACTGGAATGATTAAATTTGATCATTTGATCAAACATTCTATGCAACTTTATCATCTGTTAGTTTTGGCTTTATTTTAAAATGCTAACAAACATGCAGAGAGTTGGCATGGTTAGAAACCAATCATATGTCTGCGGTGACTTGAAAAGAGATTTGCCCACGCTTTTTTGGTTCCAAACTTCTCAACGCTTGTGTCAATCTGCGTCATACCAACTAGTGTTGCCTCAGCCAGACTTCACCAGTTCGAACCTAATTATGCCATCCCGTCTGTTGTGTTGCATCAAGTTTTCATGTGCCAGGAATCGAAAATGCGCGAGTGGTGACTGAAAATTTGTTTCCTAAATTATTTCTATACTTTAATTTACTCAATTTATCTCTTTCTGCTTGTTTGTCTTTGACTCTGAATCAGTGTTTCCTGCCAGTCTGTCTTGTATACACTCACACAGACCCTGTTTTTCATGTTGCAAGGCCAGTGTGAGCACTCCGTTGGCTAGAGATTGTGCTGGACAACGTTCTGAAAGCAGGTTTTTGCCAAGTGTTAATGGAGGTTGAAAAAGAAACAAACAGACCGAAACACATTTTTAAACCGTAGACAGATCACAGTTCTGAGAACAAAACAAATAAACCACAAGGGAACATGTCTGTAGAAGCATGTCTGTCAGGTGGCAGGAAATGAAGGTGCCAGAACCAAATGAGGTTTTGGGTTTATATCTGTCATTGTCATATAATATACCTCTTCGTCCTTATTGAAAATGGAACATGTGCAGACCTGTTGAAAGGACAGTCATATCCTTAAAAGTGCAGTGCATATTAAATATGTAGAAGTTATTTTTTCCATTTTAAAAATGCTTGAATTACTCCTTATAAACTTTATTAAAAATCGATCCAAGAAAAGAAGGAAAAAAACACCAAACCACAATATATTTAGCATTTTGCTCATTCAGTTTTTGCTGAGAGAAGTTCTAAGAGAGAATGTCAGATGTTGAAGTTAAATACAGAAGTTAAGTTGGTAACACTTTACTTGAAGGGGTGTGCATAAGACTGACATGACACCTTCATAATCATGACATGACACATGTCATGAATATGAAGGAGGTTTTATGAATGTTTTTGACAACTGTCATTAAGTGTCATTCGCTCAATTATGTCATTTTTAATGCAAAGATGACATTGTTTGAGATGTCTGAGTTATGACAACTTGACATAAACCAATACATCATAACCTGTCAGTGTCTTTGTCATGACAACTTGACATTATTTAGCTTTATGGGTTAACATTACATTAAACTGTCATGTGGTTGGTTTTGACATTGGCTGTTATAATAGTGTCATGAATATGTATCTTGAGCTCAAGTACAGTGGTACAAATTGAACTTGTCATTAAAATGTCATTAAGTGACAATACTCTGACAAATAATTTTATAACAGCGTCATGACTATTTTTCATTTCATGTTTTTTTTTTTTTTTTAAGTTTCCTCCAACAGAAGGTCAGATAATAGACAATTTCAAATTTCGTAAAAAAGATGACACTGTTATAAAATAATGGTAACACTATTAGCATTCATATGGCTAAAATATTGGCTATTTATTAGTACTTATAAAGCACATATTAATGCCTTATTCTGCATGACCATATTTTACATTCTTAATCCTACCCAATACCTAAACTTAACAATTAACTATAATAAGCAGTAAATTAAGAGTTTATTTAGGGAAAAGTCATAGTTAATCGTTTATATATGTGTTCCCTATACTGAAGTGTTACCAAAATAATGTAATGTAATGTTAACCCATAAAGCTAAATAGTTTTTTAAGTTTGATAATTAATCTGCTATGTCATGTTTATGACAGGTTATGATGTTTTGCTAATGTCAAGTTGTCATGACAAAGACACTGACAGGTTATGATGTGTTGGTTTATGTCAAGTTGTCGTAACAAAGACATCTCAAACAATGTCATCTTTGCATTAAATATGACATAATTGAGCGAATGACACTTAATGACAGTTGTCATAAACATTCATAAAACCTCCTTCATATTCATGACACGTGTCATGTCAAGATTATGAAGGTGTCATGTCAGTCTTATGCACACCCCTTCAAGTAAAGTGTTACCGTTAAGTTATATGAAAATTAAACAAAAAACAGAGAAATGTCATTTTCATTTCAAATCACAGTATCTGTTTAGCAGCCTGTGTGGCTGTTTGGGGTGAACCATGCTTCCAACAAACAGCATCACAAAATACATTATACATGAGGGCACACTTGTGGTCACACACTCCAGTCTCTTGAATAAAGTATCAGAAGAAACCAAAAGTAAAATCCATGAGTCTTATCAGGAGACAAGGTTAGCAAAGTTCGTCTCACAAATCACTAAACTTCACCACATTTTAGAATTCACGGTTTTCAATTTGTATTTGATGGGGGGTGAGGAAGCCATATTACGATCACTCACTCTTGTTATACATTGAAAGTTTTGACCTATGGTTGAACAGGTAGATGGAGAACTATTATATTAGCAAGCACTTAGAGGGAACAGGTCCGAGTCAGCAACACTAAGTCACAATTCAAAGAATGTTTAAATTAAGTCTCTGTCCTTATATACTAAGAATTAAGTTTGTGGGGCAACAAGCTTGGAAGAAGTTATTTTTTTCATTTCATCAAATCGTGTCCAGCCTCAGGCCACAGATGCATTGTTTTTATCCACTTTTATCCACTGATATCAAAGAAGGGCACAGTGATTTAAGGCAATTGGGTTTTTGACAGCTCGATCTCATCCAGTCAATAATCATTAATGTCTAACCCAAGTGACAATCAACCGATACATGTCAAGAATCATTTATTTTATAGGGTATCCATCTCTTTCACATAACTCTATATATGCACTGTTTTATGATGCCTCAAAATGTCTATTAAGGACAGTCATTTTGATTGTTTTAATTTAAAGGTATAGTTCACCCCAAAATTAAAATTCTGTCATCATTTACTCACACAATGTCATTCCAAACTCGTATGATTTTCTTCAGTGAAAAGGATAAAATTCAGACTGTGCCAGTAACTTTTTTCCAATGAATTGGGACTGAAGCTTTCAAGCACTAAACAAACAAAAAAAACATTCTCCATGCATTTTTTGCACTATAACTGAACTCAAAAAATTAATAATTTCATTATTGAACTCTTAAAGATTTTAAAGAACTTCAAAGAATGATTTGTTCACATATCAGATAACACAAAATGAATTATTTCCGTCTGTTTCTCACACAAAGTTATCATATGGCTTCAGAAGACTTATAGTGCACACAGTCATATGGACCACTCATATGATACATTACAGTGCTTTTGCATCCTTTTTTAAGCTTGAAAAGGTCTGCTTCCCAGATTCATTTTCATTTCATTAAAAAAAAAAAAAAAAAAAAAAAAAAAAAAAAGCTATGTATTTAATATGCACAACATGCCGTGATGCGAAATAAATTGTCGGTTTCTGGCCAAAAGTGCAATGAGTTGTTTATATCATATTCCATTATATTTAAAAACAAAGTAGAAAATGACCCAAATTGTACTTTGGTCATTACCTTTCTGCTTTGTTTCAGAACAGCACTAACTACTATCCTTCTCTGACATTCAGCTTCAAACCACAGCAATTTTCTGGTCACAAAAGCAATTTCATCCAACTTAAGTAAATACCATTTGGAGGTTAAAATGTCAAATAGTTTATGTAAATTTTACCCCTCATGATTTTCTAGGAAGCTTCCTAGTGGCCTACCTTATATTCTTCTATAATCTATTAAGTGCCTTTCCCGCCCCTCTTTTCATTCATTCTTTCAAGAGCCAAAAGCAGGGAACAGATGTCCGTCAGTGATATGCAGGTTTGTGGAGGAAAGAATTGCTTGTCATTTTGTGTTGTGCTGCATTTACTACCAAAATAAATGCAAAATGAATGCACCGTTTGTTCCTAGCCATTACCAGCTTCAAATGAGAGAAGTAAGAAATATAATTACATTTGTAGAAGGCTACACAACAGACAAAATCTCAAGCAATTATGTAGTCATCATTGTGTTTTCTTCCCTTCATTGTTTTCCTGTATTGACCTCAAGGTTGCCTGTTACCAAAATAAATGTTTTTCAGTTGCATTTCCTGAAATACGTGTAATTTTCATTATCTCAACCAAGCAATTAGGCAAGATTGAACTCTGGAAAGAGTACCCTATGGACCACTTCTAAGAAAAGAACAGGTGAGTGTGAGAGAGGACAGAAGATTGGGACGGGCACATCGATACTGCAGTATCGATATATCAACTCTCACAAGCTATTTATCAAGTACAGATTCCTTAAAAATATATTGACATTAAAATTATATTAATACTAAACATGGGCATCACTTCCAAATGTTTTCAGTACTTTTTTTAATGTTTGTTCCAGAACAGCCCTGACATATTCAACTGGCCTGTTTCACATGACTGTGAGAAGCGAGCATACAACCATGCACAGTCGCACAGTCCCAGACACTGCATTAAACAGGGAGATGACAGAAAGGAAATATGTATAATATATATATATATATATATATATATATATATATATATATATATATATATATCTGCATTGTTTATCCTTTTGATCTTTCAGAAAAAAAAGAAAAACAAAATCACTAAATTCTAACCTTTCATCAAAGTAAAACAAATGAAAGTGGGGGGAAACTCACATTATGAAATAAATGTTTTTCTCCAATACATGCTGGCCACAATTATTGGCACCCCTAGAAATTCTTATGAGTAAAATATCTCTGAAGTATATTCCCATTCATATTAACATTTTAAACACAGGGTGACTAGAAGCATGACATTGTCCAGCCATGACTTCCTGTTCTACAGGAGTTCAAATATGTGTAAACACAAAGGCCAAATTCCCTTAATCATTCATCACAATGAGAAAAACAAAGAATATAGTTCTGATGTGCAGCAAAAGATTGTTGAGCTTTACAAAATAGAAAATGGCTATAAGAAAAAAGCGAACACACTGAAAATCCCCGTTTTCACCATCAGGGCAATAATTAAGAAGTTCCAATCAACTAAAGATGTTACAAATCTGCCTGGAAATGGAGACGTGTCTATAGTGTCCTAATGCACAATAAGGAGGAGAGTTGGACACAGCTGGAGAATTGCAGAAATTAGTTGAGTCTTGGGGTCTGAAAGCCTAAAAAAAAAAAAAAAGAAAAAAAAAAAAAAAACGCACAGCACCTACATCACCAAAAGTTGTTTGGGAGGGTTTCAAGAAAAATCCTCCTCGCTCATCCAGAAACAAAATCCAGTATATTCAGTTGTCAGACATGATTGGAACTTCAAAAGGAACCTGGTTCTATGGTCAGATGAAACTTAAAAAAAAAAAAAAAAAGAGCTTTTTGTTAGCAAACCCACCAGATGGGTTTGGTGCAAACAGGGATTAAAAGTACCCCATGCCCACTGTTTAATATGCTGCTGGATCTTTAATGCTGTGGGTCTATTTGTTTTCCTGGAGGTACTGGACATCTTGTTCAGATACATGGTGTCATGGATTCTATCATATACTAACAGATTAAAATCAAAACCTGACCTCTTCTGCTAGAAATCTTATAATGGGCCATGGTTGGATCTTCCATCAGGACAATGATCCAAAACAAACATCAAAATCAACACAAAAATGTGTCACTGAGCACAAAATAAAGCTGCCATGGCCGTCCCAGTTCCCTGACCTGAACCATACAGAAAATGAATGGGGTGAACTGAAGAGAAGAAGCACTAACATGGAGCTGGGAACCTGAAGGATCTGGAGAGATTCTGTATGAAGGAATGGTCTCTGATATCTTGTCAGGTGCTCTCCAAACTCATCAGACATTATAGGTAAAGACTCAGAGCTGTTATCATGGGAAAAGGACATTGCAATCATTGGGTGCCAATAATTAAATAAAAAATAATAAAAAAAAATATTTTCTTATTATTTAATCCCAATATTTCTGTAAAATATGAGATTATTTTTACACCTTTCAGTACAGACTTTTTTTTTGTATTATTTATTTGTGCTCATTTTTGCTTTTGTGATACATTTTAATTAATGACCAGTAAGAGATTTATTTGCAATTTATTTGGATATATGTGTAATGATCTTTTTTTTTTTCTTAGCCAAAAATACACATTATTTTAAAAAATGTGATTTATGTGTCTCTCTCTACAATGTCGGACACATAACAGTAATTGAAATGATTAGCCTTTGGCTTGGCTACATTATCAGACAGCAAAAAATGTGTTGCATATACAGGACATATAATGCACACATCTACACATGAATGTTCTGACCTAGATGAATATTACTTTGTTTTGTTTTTTTTATTATTTGTATTCTTATTTTTCTTAATCTTACTTATTTAAATGTTCTTTCTATTTTCTTAAAAAAAATGTATCTGTTTGCGCACACTTGGCAAATAAAGCTTATTCTGATTCTAATGTTACACACATCATGTTTCCCATCCACCATATACAATATTTATGTCTGGTTTAATTTCTTAATTTTTAAACATAAAAAAAAAAAAAAAAAAAACTTTGAGGTTTTATTTTGGCTGAAAACCACAGGAAGCCTTTAAAGCTTCTCTTTTGTTGACAACAACCGATTTATAAGCACTTCTCATAACAAATTTGGGAAGACTGTTGGTGCCGATTAGTTTACATTCCCAAATGCACGTTATAAGCAACCAAAACTCAGAGCACATGCAGATATTATTTCATGTGGAGCAGCATTTACTGCAAACTGAGCTGCTATGAGACACCAAAACCACCAGATCATGACTGCTGCTCATGTGTAAAAGAACACAGTGCATGAGTTTCACTCATTTGTAAATCTCACTAAGCCATATTGCAATTTCGCTTTTATTTTGATTAATTGTGCAGCCCTAATATGACTTAATGTTTTCATGGAGGATTTTACTGAACACCAAATACATACTTAGTTGCCAGTAGGACTATCCAGAACTGTTGCAAGCAATGCAGTTGTTCTGTCTTTGTGCATTGTCTCCTCCAAACACATTAGTTAGCTTTAGCTTTGGCCTGTCTGTGAGCGCAGGCTTACATTAACATTATTTCACTCCTCTGCCCTCCCATTTTACCAGGCCCCTGTAGCAGCAACAATGATCATCAAATGAAAATGAAACATTTGTTCTGCAGGCTTCTACAGCACCTCAGCAGCAGTGAAGCGTTAGCTCAAGCTAAGGGGCTTGAGGCCTATGATTGATGGCAGGTAGAGGGAGGCTAACTTTAGCCTTTAATGGTTTAAAATATGCTTGCGTCGCTTTTATACTCGCGCCAAATGAGCCCGGGTGCCAATTTATCAAAGTGCTCTGGCCTCAGCTGAAAACCAGGCTCTTGCTTCCTAATGCCCTTGATAAATGTCCTTCTTTACTTCTCTGTATTCATTCTTTTCACCTGCCTGCTAGTAACTGGATCCTTTCAGCAATTAATTTCAATCAATATTTGTTTAGATGTGTGAGCCCTCACTTATCATAAGGTATGTCTTCTATGAACATCATCACAAATGCAGGCTGCTTTCAAGAGTAATGCCTGCTCCATGTTCTAATGGATCGAATTAAAATGAATATCCAGGTCTATTGCTATACAACCAATCTCTTTCCAAGGCATCATATTACACCTTTAGAAATCATGAAAGATTTTGTTGTGCCATTTAATATTTTTGTGGAAACCATGAAGCATTTTTTTTTTTGGACAAATAGAAAAGTTAAAAAGAACAGCACCATTTTAAAATGTTTAACTGTCCCTTTTGACCAATTTAATGTGTCATTGTTGAATAAAAGTATTAATTTATTTGAAGAAAATCTACTGACCTCAAACATTTGAACAGAAGTGTACTTTTATTTCAATGCTAATACATTAATGTTCATTTATATTCCCTGCATAATATTAAAGTCAACACATCTATTAATAAACGCAGAATGAAGTACTGTTCATGGTTAGTTCATGAAACCTAATGCATTAACTTATGTTAACAAATTAAACCTCATTGTAAAGCACTACCAATGCCTCCAAGAATAATTTCATAAGCCAGAGACTTGCAGCATCTTATGCTCAAATTGTACTAGAAACAATGTTACATGCAGAGACTCTTAGGACCACGTTGTGTTAGGAATTAAGTCTGTGAGACCTCCAAATGAAAGTGAAACAGAGACGGTTATATTACTCTTACTGCCCATTAAAAGATCAAAAGACGTCACTATGCCACAGGACAGTAATATCACAGCAATTAGCTCCCATTATCCATGTAAAAATGACATTATGCTATTCATTCATCTTAAGATGAACAGAAAGACAGCAAGATCATCTAATGGCTCCTTAGCAGAGGCCAGCACAACACACACAGCCTTGACCTTTTGCCCTTTGGAAAGGTCAAGCCATCATCAGTCAGATTTGGATGTACGGAGTGTCATTAACCTCCACCAGAGTGATCAAGTGTTAAGTACACTCTCCTTGAAATGCATCAAAATTGGCCTGACCACTGGAGCTTGTGATTCAGCTACATGCAGGAACATTTTTCACAGCCCTTGTCAGTGTCAATGGGCAGTGGGAGGGAACCCATTCAGATTCCACAGGGATGAGCAACCCTGACCCACAGTGTGTCAACACAGACACCACGTCATCTCAACACTGTCTGAAGCCATACCAGTATAGCAGGATAGGCTGTGGTCTCGGTGTACTAACCAGTTGTCATACTTTTTTTTTTTTTGCTTGCATAGATTATCATTAGCCTATTATTTCCCTCCTTTTAGGAATACTAGGGCAGATACACTACTGTTCGAATGTTGTTGGTGTTTTTTTTTTATTTAAAGTCTCTTATGCTCACAAAGGCAGCAATTATTTGATTAAAAAAAATCTGTAAAAATTTAAGATATTAAATCTTGTAAGATATTTTTTTCAATTTTAATATTATTAATTTTATTTAATAATTTAACAATAATTTTAATAATGTTAATATATTTTAAAATGTAAATTATTCCTCTGATGGCAAAGCTGAATTGTCAAGCATGATCCTTCAGAAATCAGTTTAATATGCTGATTTGGTGCTCAAGAAACATTTCTTATTATTACCAATGTTGAAAACAGTTGTGTTGCTTAATATTTTTGTGGAAACCATGGATTATTAATAAATTGAAAGTTCAAAAAGAAGATTTTTTGTAACAATTTAAAAGTATTTATTTTATTTATTTATTTTTTTATCAATTTTAAGTGTCCTTGCTGAATGAAAGTATTCATTTCTTCAACAACAACAACAAAACATTGTCAAGGTCTCCAAGTCGTGTCACATCTCAGCAATCCATGCTTTGCCTTGTAATCTCAACCTAGGCTCATTGTATAAAAAGTGTGCCGCTACATTTGAAGAAAAAAAAATACAAACAATTCACTGCAGTTTCCAGCTTAAATGAACACTAGTGGCAGTGAAACACCAACAAATTGTATTCCTTTTTACACAAATTATGATTAAAGTTGCAAAGTATTGATTAATAATGGCACAGTTCCTTGTACAATACTATGTTATGACCTCAGAACACTTTTACCAGAGTGCATGATTTGTAAACTAATACATTTTGATGTCTGTATCACATAACTAGCTCCATATGTGTGGTTTTTCTGACATAGCAGATTTGCTCAGTAGCTAACTATGGTACAGCATTGCACAGCTCAGGTATGAGTCCCATGAAACTCAAGTCATGACAAAATAGCTTAAAAAATTAAAATGGCATGGTTGCTTTAACAAATGTGTTTTCTCACTTTTGCTTTTGTTAACACTATTGGGTTGTTTACAATTGAACATTAGCCCTTTATCACCAGACATTTCATTTCTGAATTGCTGTGATACGTATAACAACCTAGGCTTATATACAGTGAACTTGCTTTTAACGCCATTCACTGGACATTTTTTTGGTTTTTTGGGGGCACAAAAAGTACTCTTGTCACTTCATAACATTAAGGCTGAACCACTGTAGTCACATGAACTGTTTTAAATGTCTTTAGGAGCTTCCTGGGCATTGAAAGTGTAAATTAACTTGCTGTCAATGGAGGCCTCACTGAGCCATCAGATTTTATATAAAAAAAAAACATCTTAATTTGTGTTCTGAAGATGAACGAAGGTCTTATGGGTGTGGAACGACATGAGGGTGAGTAATTAATGACATATTTTCAATTTTGGGTGAACTAACCCTTTAAACACATTTACAAGCCAGGAATAAAGGCAGTCGCTGCAGTGAAAGTTTGAGAAGGCAGTTGAAAGAAAATCAATCAGAATCAAACAAATAATTTATATAGGTTCACAAAAAGATATATGTCACTCTGTTCACAGCTGACTGGTCCAGTTTTGGTTTGCGATCTCTAGCCCAGAATAAAACCTGCTCTAAGCAGGTTGGCCATGTAGAGCAAGTTACCATGGTGATGAACACCACTAAAAACCGATCCACCTTCTTGGGTTCAAAAAAAAAAAAAACAGTTTTCTCAAACTTACCTGGGTAGCAAGTGAAACCGGCTTTATGCAACAGACCACTGATCACACACAACAGGGTTAGAATTGAAATTTCCACCTACAGGTGCTTTCCTTATTGTTGATGCTCAGTCAGTGTGATAAATTCCCGATTTCTAAGATCATCTAACTGCGTGACATTGTTAATGATGCAATTTCACGTGCTTCAGTAACTTATTTGAGTTATTTGCGTTAAATTATTTTAATGTGTTAAAGGGTTTGTTCACCCCAAAATGAAAATACTCACCCTCATGTTGTTCCAAACCCGTAAGACTTTTGTTCATCTTTGAAACACAAATGAAGATATTTTTAATGAAGTTTTATTTAACAAAGTTCGGGAAGAGCACATTCAGGTAATCAACCAATTAGCACAAGAGGAAGCCGGTATATACAGTATAGCCATCTCTCACCTCTGTCCCAGACAGTTTCACACCATCCCTCCACCACCCCGTCGCCTCACTCTTGGCTGGTTTCAATCCCAGTCAAGGAGGGGGAGTACTCTGGGTTCAGGCCAAATTCCAAGCTCGGAGCCCTCCTCAGACAGCATACCAAATACGCATAAATTACTATATTTGATTTCAAGTACATGTAATCTAGTGAAATAAAATATACAAAATTCAGACTAAATCGATCATATCGATCATATTCATTTGGATTAGTTTTACAATCTTTTCATGAATTTTTTGAAGTGTTAAAATTGTAGTTGTGTAGCTGTCTATGGAGGGACAGAAAGTGCTCATATTCCATCAAAAAGATCTTAATTTGTGTTCTGAAGATGAACAAAAGTCCTACGGGTTTGAGGGTGAGTAATTAATGACATAATTTTAATTTTTGGGTGAACTATCCCTTTTACGTCGACAGCCAAAAATAAATATGACTTGACAGGACTATCTCCAATAAACGATATACCAGAAGTCATTCATTTCCAATGAATACTCTCCTCTCCTGCCACACCAACATTTGGGGTAAACCCTCTACAGTAAACAAGTTGATCACAGAGTAGACCTCTGAGCCTAATAGAAATTGCAGAACTATACAATGCAATGCAAACATCTCGTTTTATGCTTTTTTTGTTTTTTTTTTCTAGCCTCTGCTTTTTTTCTGCCTCACTGGACAGTTGTGGCCGTTTATTTTGTTCTTCCTACATTTTCAGATTCAAAATAGGCAATTTTATTTTGACAGCAATTTGTATGTAAAGTGAAGCCAGGAGAGCCTCATGCATTCTGATATATGCCTTCTTGCTGTTTGCTGATGCAGCTTTTATTTCCAGAATAATCCATGACATTTCTTCTTTGAATTGTGGATCTCTGAGCTTTGAGGGCGTTTTAAACAATATAGCTAATTTTTAAGTGAAAATATCATGCATTTTCCTTGGCAAAGCCTCATTTCCAATTCACTATTTTCTTTAATACAATTGCCAAGTGTGAATATGCAATCTTGCAAAGAAAAATGTAATTGCTTCTTAACTTTTGTCACTTCCTCTCTCTTTCCCTTTTCTCTTTTCTTCTAAATGATTTTCATCTGTTATTTATGGGTGTATTAAGCCAAAAGCGTCTGTTGCCTCTGAGAATTTATGATGCATTACTCCAATGGCTGAGGGCAAACTATTCTGTCTGATGAAACATTACTTCAGATCATCAATTAGAGTTGTGGAGTGGAGCCTGATTTTTGTGTCTAGGAAACAATCATGAAATACAAAAAAATAAGTCATTTAATTATTCAAGACAAATCATTTTACTATGTAAATGCTGGGAATTACACAGGCCAATAATAATAATAATAAATCCAGGTTAGTCAGTTGTCTAATATAAAAACAATAGAACAATTACAATATAGTGTAAGTGATATTAATTATGTAAACACTAGTTACTGGAAATCTACATTTCTTTTAATTTTTTTTTTTATTGTCGGTAATGCATTAACTAATTTCCTACAAAAACTTTCCTCTGACACACACACACACAGAGAGAGAGAGAGAGAGCTGATTATGATGGATCTGACATAGGTCAGTTATGAGTCTCTCTATGCCAGATGAACCTTGACTCTTGTATCTTTTTAGCACTGGCTATCACTCAACCATTTAACAGCTATGGCAGGGTTTAAAATAAAATTGTTTCACCACCTTTTATGTGTTGATTTCATAGATTGGTTAAAAGGACTGAAGACCTTGAAAGGTCTTATCATCAGTTGGTGAATTTTCGAGTGTACACTTTGTGGTCTAAACAATTTGTGATCAGAAAAAAAAAAAAAAAAAAAAAAAAAAAAATATATATATATATATATATATATATATATATATATGAGCAATATCACACGAGTAGCCGTGCGATATGGCTGTATATCAGCACGCTGTGATTCGTCCGTAGGTAATCACAGCGTGCTGATATACAGCCATATCGCACGGCTACGAGTGTGATATTGCGTTTATACAACAGTTCGACGGCACGAGTGTGTAAATAAGTCAAACATAAAGCACTAGTTATTAAAAAAAAAATAGGTCACCATTTACTTTGGTATGTGGGTTTTACAAATATTTAATGAATGAAAAGGATTTTAAAGAGCTTGTGACAAACCCTCCTAACTCCATTGGATCCTCAAACTGTCAATCAAACCTCATTAATCCGCCTCACCTCGTGAATGAAGTGCGCACGCAGTTTGGACATCTCCTCTGTGCAATGCAAAGGTAAATAAAGATCTGATGTTTGAAAACAATTGTAAATCGTTTTCTTTACTCAAAAAACCATATGTTTATAAAGTTTAAAGGTCCCGTTTTTCGTGGTTTTTTGAAGCTTTGATTGTGTTTATAGTGTGCAATATAACATGTGTTCATGTTTCGCGTGTAAAAAAACACAGTATTTTTCGCATAATTTACTTATCTGTATACCGCTGTTTCCACTGTCATAAAAACGGGCTGATGACCTCCTTGTTCTATGAAGTCCCTCCTTCAGAAATACGTAACGAGTTCTGATTGTGCCAGCGGTTCCTGTGTTGTGATTCGACAGCAGCTTAGCGAACCTTGCCCGGAAAGGTCACGCCTCTTACCATAACGTGGAGATGAATGCGCTCAGTGTTATTGTAAACATGTCTTTAATTTTACCCTATCAATTTGAGCCGGAATCAGACCCGGTGATTGGACTGCGGGATGAAAATAACGACATGGCGACAAACACACTCTACAAACGCAACTCTTGTGTATTCCTGTGGGCGGAGGTTAGTCAAAAAACTGTTTTAGTGACGTCATTAAAGAAGGAAGTAGAGGGATGTAGTCCAAACTGGCCGTTCGATGTAGGCGACTTCTGTTAAATAAAATATCTCGCTTGGCATTGAACTTTGAGCTTTAAAATTTTACAGATTTTATTTATACTCTAACAACAACATTACACACTAACTAAAGTTTGAAACATGGGATCACGAAGAACGGGACCTTTAATGTTTTACGTATTTGAAGAGCGAAGCGAAGAGTCTGATATGTCCCGTCTAGTTGTAGCCAATATGCTATATAAGGATGTAACGTAACGTAATGTTTATTATTATCAAATTTAATATAGCACAATTCGACTTGCTCTGGAACAAATAATAGATTAATAAGACCAAAGATTGCCCGTTCTATGTACTCAAATTGAATTATGTCTCATGTTTAACCACTATAAGAGCCAGCGGGAAATCCCCGAGGCACTGGCCGAGATTAAGCTGTTCTCTGCGGTTACAGAAGCACTGAACGGCCGCTGCCGCACTCGAGCTTGCATCTCCGAAAACGTCAAAACAAATTGTAAAATAGGCTCTGTTATTAAATATGAGTCACATATTTCAGGTCTAAACAACAACATTCTCGCCTAAAAAAACTATTAAAACTACAGTTCGTGGTACAAGAAGTAGTATTTGTAAAAAAATTACGGTTGATTTGATCGGCCGCCATGACGGTCACTTCAAGCGGAGTGATACAAACGGTTCGAGAACCAGACAGAACTGTTGTCTAAATATATATAATTGTTACTCTTACTTAATAAAAATTCCTCTGCAGTTCTGCTGTTTCCATGGTGCAACTGAAAGTCTTTTCAACCCTCCCCTGTGTACTCAAAACTGAGCAAGCCTGTAAACATGCATCCTTCAAGAAACTTCCCCACAGCAATTTATGTTCTATTAATAATTAACTGACAAAAATTAGATGAAGAAATGAGAAAAATTCGTCAATCTTTGACAAAGGATTGACTATAAATGAATATAAAATTGCTCACACAGTAGTTTTCACTTCCCAGCAAATCAATAATTAATCCTAAAACTTAATTCTGCTGATCCATAATGTTGGGTTGCAGTTAAAAAGTACTGTAAACACAGTAAACAGAACAATATGTTTTAAAATAATATATTATGATTTAATATCCTACTACACTTTTTAACCATGTTGGTAGATAACAAATAAGAAATATTAATAGAAAAGACAAGTACTACTACTACTACTACTACAACTATTTATTTTAATGGTCTGGCTATTAAGAGTATAAGCTATTTTGTGCACTAGAATCAACTATTTCTATTTCACCAGTAAATTGGATTTGCTGTTATACAAACATTTCATCAGCAAAAAGCCAGGCACTAGCATTAGTCAGAGTATTGTATTGGAAAAACATGCTCTCTCTTTCTCCCCAGTGTATTTAATGCAAGTGTCAGTTGTTCACAGTCATGTTAGGGGTTACCAGACTGACCCTGGTGAAGATGTGTTCATCTCTCCTCACATTCAAGCACTTTTCCCTGAATTACAGTCCTATAGTGTCTGTGGTTTGAGTCTACAGCTTCTGCACTAGGGACTGGAGGAGGCAGATTTGCATTCAATCTCAAATTTTTGTTTGGGCTTAGACCCACAGGACTGATATATATCCAAGGAAAAGCTAACACACTGCAGCTTCATTTTTGCATCATAGTTAGCATGGTAAGCTATTTGTTTCAGGATGAGCATACTGACAGCTAATTATTTCTATGGACTGGTGTGTGTTTCACAGCTGCAACATTTCAACAGTAAGTGCTATCCGCTAGAGATACAGTATATGGGGGTTTAATGGTACATTTGAGAAGGATACTTAAAGGTGCCAAGAGGCTCTGCTGTAAGAGCCTTGCACCCCTGACAGGAAGGCCATGGTTCAAATCAAATCAGGGAACCTTCAGTGACCACTTTCATTGTGTCCTTGAACAAGGCAATTTACCACATGCTCCAATGGCTTTCAAGTATGTAGGACAGTAGCTGTGCTGTAATCCCTCTGTATTTCTAGATAGATAGATAGATAGATAGATGCATAGGTAGATAGATGCATAGATAGATGTGCACATACATTTATTTGGCCCCACACCTCTGCAAAACAATCCCTCTCCCCGAATTCACAACCAGCTAACCACAGCAAAATAATGCTCCCCCTATAAAATTTTCATGTGCTTTTCACTTCCAACCCAGCATTTTTTATTTGTACACCGAGTTGTTTATTTAACTATTTATTTATTTTTAGGAACTGTGAAATTGCATGAGCCGAGATGCCTGCTTGCCATTTTTGTGCACAGTTCACCAATTCTTCCACCCTCGTTTCCACTATGCTGCAGTTCAGGATGCATGTGCTTTGTTTTGTTCTCAATAATACATGTGGTTTCTATTCAATGCATTGCATGCAGGTCCCATTGAAAAAGCACTCTGGGTGAGTGGGTGGGGGATGAAGGGGTGTAGTTAGCTATTTTGGGCTAGCCTTGGGATAGTTAAAAGATGTTGTTTACTTCAAAGTTTGTTTTTAAGTCATGATGAAACAGAAGTAGCAACATTATTAATATTTTCTAATATGACGTACATTGTAAGAAAAAGAAAAAAAAAAAAAGCTGTAGAAATACACAAGGTCAAATTCATTTAGATCCCATACTGAGGATTATTTAGACAGGGCCATCATTGTCAAGCCCATGTAAGGCCCATACCTCAAGCCTATATTATGCCTACATACACCCTACCATGAAATGACTGTCTGTTGGTCCTTCACATTTCTTGTTTGTGCATCCTTGTTTCCTGTCCTCACTTCCTTCCCTCACATCTTAACTCCATCCACTCTAGGATGTGAGGGAAGGATGCAAGAACAGAAAATGAAGACAGAGGAATTGAAGGAAAGCTTTTTTGTACATTGGAATATTCAAAGCAGTGATGTCATCATCCAGTTTAGCTCAGTTCTACCAGAAAGACTCAGATGGCAGGTGAACGTTTACATGGTATTTATTACATAAAGGAATAACAGATGGTAGTGAGCTTCAATGATTCATGTCTAGTTATATAGAAAGTTCTTAAGCTTAGGCCCCGTCCTTAGTCAAAATCCTAGGGATGCAAATTTAACTGGTCCTGCCTGAAGATGAAGGCAGGGGTGGAGCCTACCCCGAAGGATGGACAGGGACCAACCTGGTGGTGGTGGGGAGGAGGATGGAAGGGAACGTCAGTGTCATCAACTGCGAACAAAAAACAGAGAGAGTTCAGTACTTATATACTCCAAGTGTCAAGCACTGATTGACCAACCTAACACTTATGAATGAATAAAGTGGCATTAGAGCATGGGATGGGCAAACTCGTAGAACTTATTGGTAGAACTTAAGCTAAAGCTATCATTTCTCATTTTATAGTGTCTGTGCAGTCAAATCAATAATATTGCTGAATATTAAGTGTCCTCAACTAAGCATGCCAGGATTGGCTGGGAGGGCCATGATTCCAGGCTGCATCACAAGTCAGATTATGAATGCCCCAAAATTCAAGATGCAGAGGGAATTTTTTCCCCTTTAGTTTTTGTCTTCATACCAAATCAGTGCTCGAAGTGGGCCAGTACTCACCGGTATGCAGTAGTACTGGCACTTGCACTTCTATATTTTAATCTTTAGTATACCTTCACTTTCTTGCATACCGCCACTTCTCACATGTTGCCGGTAAATTGGCACTCAGAGTAAAACAGTTAGTGTCTGGGTGATTAGTAATGACATCATACTACACAGGGGGCGCATGACATCAAAGTACCGCAACAGCGATTAGAGAACAGACAGCTCTGTATGCTTTCGAATCGCTCTTGCAGTACTTTGATGTTAAGAACAGACACATAACTTCAACCAGAGAAAGTAACTTAAAACACTGTCTGTGAGCAGAAAACTAAGCTAATCAGCAGTACTAACGTGCAATCTGCTGTAGCACCTGTGGCAGCTAACATTACTGCTACTACCACAGACAATGACAATATTAACAATATCGTCAGTAACCATGAGTGGCCTGACTGTTGGTCAAGAGATCAAATGATGTATTTTTGCTACCAGAACTACTGGCTTATTTTGAAATACCATAAGTTGGGTTCAAAATATGTATAAATTATATATAAAATATATTTATGTTAGAATCTATTTCAAATGTGATAATGATTTGCATATGCCTGTGCACAAGAGAGTACTGGAACCCTTTTTTTTATATATATATATATATATATATATATATATATATATATATATATATATATATATAAACACACACAAGTTTTTCTTTCAGAACTATAAGCATTGATTACAAATTTCATATTGATTTTCTAAAATTCTAAAACAGCTCAATAATCAATAAGTTAACATTGTTAGTTACATTTTTTACTTTTGTTTGTTTGTTTTTTGTTTCTGTTGATTTCCGAATGAAATCACAGTGGAATTGTTTTTGTGCATTTCCGAGCAACACATAATGATGCTTCGTTACTGAATGAATCCATGTTTTGAATGAACCTGTTTAATGAATCATTCAATGACCAAATAAATCAGCCATTTGAATGTATGAATTGGTAGTCAGCCCTATGACCACCTCTGCAGGTCAAAGGGTTGGAAGTAGAGGGTTGCAAATCTCGCAGGTGTGGGCAGTTTTGCTTTTGCTGCGGGTGGGAGTGGGTGGTCAAACAATACATCAGGAGTCAACAAATGAAGTTCACCGATCAGTTGATCAGTAACATTCTCTTCCTTCATAGTAGGCTAGGCCAAGTGATTCATTATTTAATTCATTCATTATGTACATTTCATGAATTTTAGTTTTATTTATTTTCTTTTTGTTATGTGTTTATTAGCTAGACTACATAGAGACCTGTGATATTTGTGAGTGTGAGGTTTTTTAATTTGGAGACAACCATTGCGGGTGCGATTGGGAGTGGAACACACACGTTATGAAAGGTAGTGGTCAGAAATTCAACAGGAGCTGGATTAAGAAAATAGTCCTGTGCAGGGCTCTAGTTCGGAGTCACTGTTCTAAGATACATTAACTACTGTTCAATAGTTTGACAGTATCTTCGACAGTATATAGCTTTGTCAGTAAAAAGCCACTTTTTTCCAACAAGTGTGACCAAACACATTCATCTTCAGAACACAAATTAAGATATTTTTGATGAAATCAGATGGCTCAGTGAGGCCTGCATCGCCAGCAAGATATTGAACACTTTCAATGCCCAGAAAGCTACTAAAAACATTTAAAACGGTTCATGTGACTACAGTGGTTCAACCTTAAATGTTATAAAGTGACTAGAATACTTTGTGCACCAAAAAAAACAAAATAACGACTTTTCAACAATATCTAGTGATGGCCGATTTCAAAACACTGCTTCATGAAGCTTCAAAGTTTTATGAATATTTTGTTTCAAATCAGTGGTTCAGAGCGCGAAAGTCACTGATTTGAGTAAACAAGGCTTTGTTACATCAAGTGTTTTGAAATGTCAATGGCTCATGTGACTTTGGCAGTTTGATACGCGCTCCAAACCACTGATACGAAACAAGATTCGTAAAGCTTCATTAAGCAGTAATTTGAAATCGACCATCACTAGATATTGTTGAATAAAGTCATTTTGTTTTTTGGCACACAAAGTATTATCATCGCTTTATAATATTAAGGTTGAGCCACTGTAGTCATGAGTATTAGTAGCTTTTTGACATCTGAAAGTGTTCAATATCTTGCTGGCGATGCAGGCCTCACGGAGCCATCAGATTTTATGAAAAATACCTTAATTTATGTTCTGAAGATGAAAGAAGGTCTTACAGGTGTAGAATGACATGAGGGTGAGTAATTAATGACAGAATTTTCATTTTTGGGTGAACTAACCCTTTTTTTTAACCCTAGCACCACTTTTCTTTAGTTAGTGTAATAAATGAATAACTTTTGGTTGATGCCAAATTAAATTTTTATTAATAAAAATGAACATTACACTAACACAATTTTTCCCCAATGCATTTAGAAAAAGGAGCTTGACCAGGTGCAGAAGGCAACACTCACCATCATTGCTGTTGAGGAGGAAGAGGGAACTTTTTACCTTTTAACCCACTGGATATTTTGATTGGTAGTGAACATGAGGTGATGTCTATCAAGTCTGTGCACTGCCTTTGGAGTACACTTAGTTTGTAGAAAGTGCTGTTGAATTACCTTTCTTACATAAAAATTATCTACTCTGATTCTGGTGGTGTTAGAACATAGTTATTTTATATTATTATTTTAATTTTACAAACTTTTACTATTTTAAAATTGAAATTTTTAAACAAACATATTTTCTTATTTGTGCGGTCTTATACTTGGATGGTAAAAAAAAAAAAAAAAAAAAAAAAAAGATTGTTTTAGAGTTATATTTTTGACTTGACAGCCCAATTATTTTGTTTTATGCTTGAACATTTTGTGAAGTAACTGTTGTTTTTCAATAAATACTTAAGAATACCCTCTTGTTCTGTCAACATTTTGTGCCAATGTTAAGTTTTGCTTAGTCTTATGTAACTTTATTACTTTGAGTTTGATAAACTTAAACCATTTGCCGCAATCGGTTTCCTCAAACCATTTAAGTAACGATATAGTTGTTAAGACTTAGTTAGATTTGTTACCTGAATTCAAACTGAATGAGTGGAATAAACTTAAAATATTTAAGTTGACTTTACTCTTATGATTGACTAAACGAACTCTAAAATTTAAGTGAGTTTAACTCAATGCATATGAGTTTAGAGTACTTATACATATTAGTTTTAAAACTTAAATGGTTTGAAGAAATTAGTTTCCTCAAATGGTTTGAGTTACCGCAACTTATCAGGTTTTACAGTGTTGCTTTGCATAATGTCACATTATACACTGCATAGCCAAACACACTCTCATAAACTGTCCTCTTTCTCAAGTGACTACTTGAGAAAGTAGTAATGACAAATCCACTTATTAAAATCCACAGATAATATGAATTAAATGTTTTGTTGTCTTTGCCATTTCTAGAAACTGTTCAATGCATAACTGGATTGAATTTAGCAAGCATCTCTGTTATCTCCAAAAGTTACCATTTATTTATTCACAAAGATTATCGTTTACATCTCATTATGTTATTTGTTTGTACAGTATTGTAACAGACAAGCTTGTTACTAAAGCCGGGTGCACACTGTGCGATTTATAACAGTCCTTTGCGATTTTTGCTTGTCAGACTGTACAAACATAATCCTCATGTCACACTGTGGGTTCTCAGCTGTCATTTATGTCAGACTGTACGACAGTCAAGACATGTTAAAAACGGACACGCACATGAAAACTTGTCCGGAGTTTTACATCATCAACCCATACATGTTCGGTGACTGTGAGCTGCATTACACACAGGACTGAAATGGTGGCTAATAAAGACATCTCTAGTGTTCATTTTGATCACGGCTTGTCTTGAAAAAAGAAGACAATTTGACGTTTGTCGTAGGAGAAGTCACACTGCAGGACTGTGCGCCAAATCTTCTGACACTTCCAGAATTTCATCAGAGGTCAAATTTGATCGCAACGGTCATTAATCAACTGTCTGTGAACATGCCAAAATCGCACAGTGTGAACCCGGCTAA
This sequence comes from Megalobrama amblycephala, assembly GCF_018812025.1. Taxonomy (NCBI): domain Eukaryota; kingdom Metazoa; phylum Chordata; class Actinopteri; order Cypriniformes; family Xenocyprididae; genus Megalobrama; species Megalobrama amblycephala. Next base: position 34,455,707 of record NC_063046.1, read on the forward strand.
AGACTTTTGTCTGCGGTTTTCTTCCTCACTGCTAGGGGTGCTATGGTGCCTAAATGAGCTACTTAAGTAAAGGTGGGTCAGTAGAGGAAGTTAGCAGAGTAGCAGCAGTAGAAAGCATGGCTTGACTGCATTTGTGCTATGTTCTGGTTGGGAAATGTTCCATTTCAAGCTCAACTTAAAAAGGACCCTTTATCGGTGACTTTAACACCACATGTTGAGAGCTAAATATGGATTTAAAGCCCAGATGGATGTAAGCTTGTGACTTTTGACTTACTTATGGCTGTACCTCATTTGGAAAAGTCTGGAGCTTGAGAACTATTATTGTTTGGAGTGAATTCATCGCCAATAATTTTTGGATTATTCATCAGCTAAGGGACAACTTCAACTTTGGACATTGTTTGATGAACTTTATACCCTCAGATAAGACTCTCACACACATCCATTTTCACATTATTGAACTGTGCAATCAAACGCTCAATTTCTGCTATGCACCTATCCATTACATTGTTTTGTATAATGTGATTGTCTTTTTCTTGTATTTTCTTTTTGAGTGGTGATAATTATTTTTGTTTTCATGGTTGTATAAAAGAATAGTTGATTAATTTGGTGAGCATCTTTTCCTTCTTAATCTGTTGTTAGGCAAACTGAATCCCCCTTAATTAAGTTGTATTACTAGTTTTGTGTTAGAAACAAATATTATAACCATCTCATGTTTTCCTAATATTCTTGGTCTGTAATACAGTTTGCTTTATTTGTGATAAGATCAATGGAAGTTTTCTGTTGTTCAGCTCCAAAACCAAATATCATCTATCAGCAGTAAGATTGGACTGACTTTTACATGATTTTTTTTTTTTTTTTTTTTTTTTTTCACAGAAAGTCATCAAATTTATTGGATTCGGTACACTGGATTCGCCACACACAAATAGAAGTGTTACGAATAGGAAGCATTTTGATCAGCCACGGAAAGTTTATTATAATACCATTTGTGGAGGTTATTCCAAATTGCTGTGACACTACTATACCAATGTCCAATGAATCCAATGATAGATTTCTTCATCATTAAAAAGAGTGAATGATTGCGTGAAGATTCGAGGACATCGTATGCTATGCAGCTACCATTGTATAATTTCCTAACCAAGTCATTAATTCCTGCCTAAGTTGACATAAAAACACACACACACACACACACACACACACACACACACACACACACACACACACACACACACACACACACACACACACACACACACACACACACACACACACACACACACACACACACACACACACACAAAAAAATATACACCTTCCCTTCCCCCTGACTCAAGTCACTGAAAATTCTTCAAGCCATATAATGTAACTTGTGTATCTATTGTTTTTCCCTTTTTGTGTTTGGTATCATTTTAAATGTCTCAGTGCGATTGGAAAAATGGTCTCAATTTCACAGCAGTCACTGGTATTATGAAGAAGATTGAAAACTAAGGAAAATTCTGTCCTCTCTTTGGGTGGTGCCTTTGTGAAAAACCCACTCCTCTTTCCCAAAAACAGGTGTTGGTGTAGTAAATATTTATAACCCTTTCTGTTCTGTATATAAGGTAAATTGCAAAGCAGTCAGGGGGGATTTTCTGTAGCCAGGGACCCCCACGCAGTGATGGACAAGTGTCTTCGAACACTGTATATGCATTTCAATTGATGTTATGCTTTTATTATTTCTGAATTGGCTTCTAATTGTAAAACTATGAAATTGACATTTTTACTTGACAAATAAAATGTTATATTTGATTTACTCTGGATTCTTCTGAAATCATTATGACCAGTAGATTATTGGAGTCCATATTTCCACAAATCTGCATCAGGATGGATTAAAACTAAAGGCTCAATGAAAGGAGCATGTTGCACATCATGGGACCTTTTGATTTTTGTCTATCATCTGGCTTAGCAAGTTGCAGTACCATGACTAAGAAAACTGTGTTTTTGTATGAACAAGCATGTGGCGGTTCGACTCAAATGCATTAGTAAACTCTGCACCCTCTGACTAAGATCAGAACTGGCGAGTTTGTGATCGTAAAAAGAACTTAACGGCCAAAGTGACTTTTCTAAGTGATATGGGTCCGTAATGAAAGAATAATTGAAAATATGAGATACCCAGAATAATCAAATATCTAAATTAATACATAACAAATGATTAATTTCTAATTGGAAACACAACCTAAGAATAAGAATCATTTGAAATTGGAGTCAGATTAAACGAGTGAAATTAAGTGAACTTCACAGAGGCGCTGAAAAGGCTTACACGCGTTAACCTTCGCCAGGCCATCGGATTCCGTTTTTGGGCCGATGGGGTGTTCCTTACACAAGGATACAGTCATAACCGAAGACGCTCAGTTTCGAAGTGGAACTTGCACTGTCATGGTGGTTGATGCTTTGGGGAAACAATACCTACTGTGCCACACCAACAAAAGCCTACCCACTGTGTTACAAGTCTGCGACAGCCCCATGATAAAGAACTTGACACCCCGGTGCAAGGTCTCAGATCAACACTTTACAACTCCCCTAGAGGGCATGGAGGAGCAAAAGCCAGCTCCAACACTGAACCTAAGATGCCAACCTCTCAAGGAAATGCTACACCCAATAAACAGCCCCTGTAAAGAATCAGCCTATGGCCCAAGGGGTGCGACAGCTGACACCCTGGAGTGTGTGAAGCAACACAGCTAACTTAATAAATATGAAAGGAGGAATGTCAAGCAGAGGAGATGGAATGTGTAAGCCCAAATGCCCATCTCTCCTTGCCAATGTCAGTTAGTATAGGAGCATGGGGCTGTAGTGCTCTTGACCAAAATTCACCACATTGTGAAGGCCACAACTGAAGTGGGACACAAACAGCGGGAAGCCCATCTTCTTTTTTATTTCGCAGTAGTGTATTAGATACAGATGAGAATACCATTCTGCACTTACAAACAAATATAGGAAATGGGAATGCAAAGCACAGAACTTCCCGTATTTCTATAAACGGTGTTTAAGTTCACACACTAAAAATATTACAATTGAAGAAGTGGGATGCAAGTAGAAGAATAGCCCATCTTCTTCAATTCTATTATGTTGTATTAAGTACAGGGGAGAATATCCTAAAACACATGTCTGCACTAAAAACACATGTAGGAAATGGGAACACAAAACAGGGTACTGCCCGTATTCCTATAAACAGTGTTTAAATTCACAACAGCTGAAGAAGTGGTAAGCGTGCAGTGAAATATCCTATCTTCTTCAATTATATTCTCTAGAGCTGTATTAGGTACAGAGGAGAATACCACTCTATACCTGATCATACTAGATCAGACATAAGAAATGGGAATGCAAAGCACAGTACTGCCAAAATTCTTATAAACACTTTTCTAGTTCGCAACAGCTGATGAAGTGGGGCGCAAGCAGGGGAAAAGCCCATCTTCTACATTGTTTAACAGTGCTGTATTAGGTATAGAGGAAAATAAAAGCAGATATATGAAATGGCAATAAAAGCCCAGCAGGCGAAACCGGGGCATCAAGGAGAAAGGACCTCTCCTTTTCCTTTAGCCCCAAGAGGTTAAGCCATAAATGCTTGTCCGTGGTGACCAGCGCAGCAAGAGAGCGCTCGATGGCACGGCCGCCTGCTTGGTCGCAAGATCGGGAGTATGGCAGAGCTCCTCGATCTCAGCAGGAGCCACAACCCCACCACATCAGCATCCTTTAGCATGTCCGGCCTGCCTAGCCACGTATGCCTTTCCTACAAGCCTAGATGTAAACTGACAGGGCTTCAAATACAAATCAGGAGCCTTCCACGAAGACACCATGCCAGATGAAAGGTACCCCACAAGGGACTCCTGCATTTGAGGCATCTTCATATACCCACTGTTTTCCAAACTCCTAATGTTGGCATAATTATACCCACAAGGGGGTGAAGACATGGGCAGAAAAGGGGTTTCCCCATAATTTGCAGACCTTCAGGGATAAATGGAAGGCTTGGAGGAGACGAATGTTTATGACCCACTGCTTCCCCGCCACCATCACCGTAACTCCTCATACGTGGGTGACAAAGAGGAGGTGGGCATAGATACAATATCTGCCTCAACTCCTGTCACATCTACCTCCTCAAAGCTAGACCGGCTGAGAAGCATGCTCTCTCCCAAGCCCGAAGAAGCCGGTGATAGAGGACTGGGAAAGGGAAAGACTCGTCCCAAGCTTGTCGGCCAGGTCCAGCACCATGGAGTGCAAACAGGTTGTCCTGCCCTCAAGCTGAGAAACGTCACTAGAGAAGAAATGTCATTGCAGGTGGGAGGGGAAGTTATTTTTAAAGATTATGAAGGCACATGAATAAAAATAAATGTGCACACACAGATAATTTATTATAAACACCGCAATATTCCATAAAAACAAGAATGGTCCATTTGATCCATAAGGATGGGAGAATAATACAACTTGAGTGCATTTTGCAAACTTGTCCCAATACCCACACTTTCAGGTATAAAATATTATTTATATAATATATATTATATATATATATATATATATATATATATATATATATATATATATATATATATATATATATATTTTTTTTTTTTTTTTCCTTCACTTGACCACTTGTACTTGCATGACATATTTTTGATATTTTCCTGGAACACTTTGAATGTTAAAAAAATAAAAATGCAAGTAAAGTTTTTAATAGAGCTTTATTTGCACATTTTGATTTTCAATACTTTGCACTTCTAAATGTCTGTTCACTAGTCCCTATGTCTACCCCAATACACAATGAGTAATACATTACATCAGGGTTCCTCAAATCCGGTCCTAGAGGTCCCAGAGTTTACTTCCAGCCCTAATCAAAAACACATGAACAAGCTAATCAGGGTAGTGTTCCAGTTTTTTTTTATTTTTTTTTTATGCCCTTCCCTTGCTAACTTCACTCAGTCTCATTGACTCAGATGTACATCATTGCTTACGTTGTATGAGTGCCCACTACTGGCGGAACCTTTGCAGTGGGCTGAATTGGAACGTCCTACGCCCTTGATCACTTGGAATCCGCTATGGACTTGATTTATTATTTAATTGTTTCCCTTTATGAAATTGTTTAATGCATTCTAGCATTAAGCATTCTATATGTATATATCTGTGTTTTAAATATTAAAAAAAATATAATATATCATAGAGTTGTTTGTGGTGGGGTAAATTAAACGCTATATGTGGTGACATCACAATCATGTTGCGGAGTCGGATATGGAGTTGCCTGAAGTGTCAAAATCGAGGGAGCGAGGGTCTGTCCATATAAACTTCCCTCGTCCACTTCACAAAGTGGAACGCACTTCAAAATGGCGGCAGGGATTCCCCTGAGGGGAAGTGCTTAGGGAAGTTTGAGAGTACTTGTCTAAAACTGGACTAGAACGCAGCCTAGAAAATTGCAGGTAGGTGAGTTTCATCAGGGTCTGAACTAAACTCTGCAAGAAAGTGGCCCTATGGGGCTGGATTTGAAGAAATTCTGCTTTACGTTTTACTACCAAATTGTATTTAATATCTAATTAAACAATGTGGAAAATAAGGGCAGTGAGCGTTTGGCAATTTTCAGAGTTGGGACAGTCTAGTAGACTTAAATTCTGTTCTGTGAATGTGTTCAAGACCGTATTTTTTGTACAGACCCTTAGTTAAAATGTTACAGTATAAATATAATCATTCACATTAATGATCACACAACTAAGTAAAGAGCTCCCACCTTTGATATGATGTGCTTTTTATCTTAGAATAGAAGCAGATGTTTCTTGAAGATTTCACTGCTTTAAACAGACAGAGAGGTGATATCAAATAAATTAGAGATAAAGTTGTGGAATGGTACAAGTCAGCAGATGGATGTAGAAACATTTCAAAGGCTTTAGGTATCCCATGGATCCTCCCTCCAAGCTGGATGAGAGAAAGGAGACTAATCACATCTACCAACATGCTACAGGTTAACAACAGGAAAGTAACTAGTTACACCACAAGCTAATGGCAAATTTGGTTTCCATTTTTAAGCTACTTCATATAAATAAGAAATCTATATAATAGTCAGCTGCACAAGTCACTTGATCTCACTTTGTCACTTCATGTGTTTTTAAAGACGTATATGATGCATTCAAGATGGATAGCAATCTGATCACTCAAACCTCCTCAGGAGCTGATTTGAGACCCATAAAAGTAAAGACTTGGTCAAGTGTAAATTCATTTGGTTGTTCAAGTCATATGCGCAATTTTATGGAATAATGTCATACAAGTTTGGGAGCAATGCAACCCATATGTGAGTGAGAAATCATGGATGAGACAAATGAAAATATATATATTTTAGGGCAGGAATTGATTTTGTCCATCGGGTATTGATTGGATCACTAATTACTACAATCTAATTTGAGTGACAGGGTGCTGGAGGGGATTATTGCCCCGTCCTCGAGCCAGTGGACACATCAGAGACAGAGGCTACGTTTACACTGTCGGTCCAAATACGATTATTTGTGTATCTGATTGGAATCTGATCTAAAATGATTTACTGTCCACATTGTGTATCACAACTGTTCAGATCCGATTTGTGTGTCCCATGCTGCTCTTTCCTTTTCCGGAATATCTGCATTGGTTTCTATGGCAATGACGTTTTGTTGGTAGATCTTATTTACAACATGACAATGTGTAACCACCACACTGGATCACTGCGTCAGCAGAAACATGGGACGCTGGTATGCGTGTCTTTATTCCGTGCTGTTGTCTCCGCCGGTTTCAAAACATGTCTCCGTTATATTGAGATTTTCTGCTCGTTCGGAAATTTGCAACAACATAACCTCGTTCCTGCAGCGACTTTCAGCATGTTTTCTACAACAACGTCTTATGTTTACATTTTACATGGCATGGGGTCACAAACCATGCGAAATCCTATCAGAATAGTCAGACTGAAATAGATTTCCAGAAATGAGATTTGAATAGGATTTCAAACCACATATGAATGTAGCTTTTTGCCATTCACACTTGCTAAAATTTTCCATAAAAATAAATAAATAAATAAATAAATAAAGTAAGAAGAGTCAACTTTAAGTTCAAGGTGACACTAAATGTAGCTTATATAGTTTTTTTTTTTTTCTTAAAATTTCCAAAACTATGGCTCCTTTTCTCAAAAATCTAAGCACAAAACCACAACACACAATATTCAAAACATCACACATCTTTTACAAAGTAAACACTTCATTCAAAACTATTTTAACTCTTTTGTTTTTGCATAGTTACTCTACTCACAAACCATCAAATGATAAGCCATATACAGTACACTCCACATGGATATGACAAATGTAAACAATACTTTTGTTTGTTCAGTGTGCAGTGGAGTGCACAGAAGTTTGTCATAGTACTCACATGTACATGTACTGTATGTGCACAAAAACACTGTATACAGTGGGTACGGAAAGTATTCAGACCCCCTTAAATTTTTCACTCTTTGTTATATTGCAGCCATTTGCTAAAATCATTTAAGTTCATTTTTTTCCTCATTAATGTACACACAGCACCCCATATTGACAGAAAAAAACAGAATTGTTGACATTTTTGCAGATTTATTAAAAAAGAAAAACTGAAATATCACATGGTCCTAAGTATTCAGACCCTTTGCTCAGTATTTAGTAGAAGCACCCTTTTGATCTAATACAGCCATGAGTCTTTTTGGGAAAGATGCAACACGTTTTTCACACCTGGATTTGGGGATCCTCTGCCAATCCTCCTTGCAGATCCTCTCCAGTTCTCTCAAATTGGATGGTAAACATTGTTGGACAGCCATTTTTAGGTCTCTCCAGAGATGCTCAATTGGGTTTAAGTCAGGGCTCTGGCTGCATTCACTGACAATAAAATTGCTAGTTGGAACTTGAACTATCTGTTGTAAGCCACTTGAACTCACTTTCAGACGTTTCTGAGGAAAAGTTCATCTTATTTAATAAATTGAGTTGATTTTATTTTGAAGTTGTAGTTGACACCCACAAAGCAAAATCCCCAGTGTTAAATTAACACCCAAAGTGCACATTGGGGTCCATCTTGCCGGGTGTTAAAAAGTAACACTAAAGCAGTGTTAAAGTTAATGAGATAATTGATTGATGATTGAGTGATGATTGACAATTAGTGGTGACACCTGATGTTAATAAGCAGAATCACTGAAGAAACAACAAGAGAAAAAGAGAGAGACACAACAACTACAACTGACTTCCAGCCATTAAACATTATTACACTTATTATTAACCAGTTTGATTTGATTTGTTGATTTGATACATCAACAAAAGTTCTTACTGAGAATTAACAGATGTTTAGATGTTAATGTTTTAATGAAAGTTTAGTTTGAAGTCACCATGATGGTGAAAAGCATTTCCTTTAGTTGGGCTCTTGTCTCTATTTATTAATATTAATTTGTGACCTGATCCAGCAAAATGAGTCACAGTGACCCAAATTTCAAAATTGAGATTTGGTATCAATGGAAAGATGAGACAATAAGCTTTAAAATGATATCCCAGTCAAAGTCATACCTTGAATGGTTTTAAAGATATACCCATTTTAATTATGGTTGTCTGCCCTCTTTTTCAAATTGAAAACCTGAGAAAATCGCTTTTAAAGTTTTTTGCCCGTTTTTTTGTTGATATCTTTCAAAATCCATTGCATTTAAAGGGATAAACTATTTATTTTACAGCTTAATTTGACCAAATACATTTTTATATATACATAAATGCTATTAAACCAGGATGAAGCTCAAATTATTTTAAAGTATTTATTTGAATTAACCCTTTAAGACCTGAAGGCTTTTTTAGAGTTCTTTTTTTTTTCTTTTTTTTTCTGAGTGACACACACAAAAGTAAAGACTCATAACTCCAAAACTGTAGCAAGGAGAGTCAAAAGGTAGGTATCATTTGATAGAAAACATTTTAAATTTTAAGAAAATATAAATTACATTACATTTGGACATTTTCTTGCCGAGAAACAGCTGATAAACACAAAAAATATATATAATTTTTTTAAAATAATTTTTCTTTTTTTATTTGACATGGAACACAATAAGATCGCTAAAAAAATATTTTTTGGTGATGCTCTCCTATATGTGAGCTGCATCTGGTTCAAATTTCGTGGTGATATTATAAAGAATAGTTTGAAAAATTGTTGTTCATTTTTTCCGCAGCCAGGTAGGCGCCAACGGGCGGTAAACTCCGGTTTAGAGGTGCTTCTCAGCACTCGTTAGGAGTTTTTCAAAATGGTTAGATGCATTAAAAAGATGAGATTCTAAGCTTTAAAACAATATCTATTTTGTTATTCCACGTTGGAAAACGAACATGGATGGGTCCGGGAACATTGGATACACACTGCATCCCGGAGAGATGAGAGACATGTTTTTAGCCAAGTATGTTAAATCATTTCGTGAGTAATATCTTGTGATCAACGCAATATATTATATTGATTTTGGATTCATTTTAATCTTGAGAATCTGCTTTAAATATTGATGTGCCATTTTTATGATCTGTGCATTTTTCATGAAGTTATGAGCACGTGAAATACATACTTGTATTCGTTAGCTGCTGTGCTATTTTTGTTGTAAACGCATATTACTCAGACTCATTAGAGGGTGAAAACAACGCAACAGAAGCATGTTGGAGGCTTGATATTAAAGTTTAAAGTCTTTGGTTTTGTATGCAAAAAGAATTTTTGTGCTACCTATATGGATTCAATTTTTATTGGCTTTTAAAGAGAGACACGCAAATGGGAGTTTTATTTTATAAGGCGCGCTAGTCTGACAGGAGGATGGCTGGACCGATCGCGTGCCTGTCAGTCGAAACGGGGCTTCCCATTGTTAAAAATCAGCGTTTAGGTCAGTGTGTTTACATTTCTAAGCTTTTTGATTTGTTCTATACAACGTGTAACACCATATTTGTAGAGCAGAGATAATGACGTTTCAGGGGATACCGGGAAATGCTCATAAGTGACGAGAGGAGTTGAGAAGTTCATTTCCAGCTAATTTAGTGAAACCATGTCAAATTTAATAGCCATTTAAATACCTTTACTCGATTATCTGGACTACGAAACTTTGGGAGATTATTTTTGAAAGTCTGTTCTTTGAAATTAGCTTAAAAAAAAAAAATCGATTTTTTCATTGTTTTTCCACATTATCGGCCCATATCTTAAAATAGAACGTTGCGACTTCCGACTCATTTCGCCAGATCGGGTCACATTTATCTCTGGCTGCTCCAACTTTGTGTTTGTAGAGCACATTTGTTATGGCCAGAGAAACTATGAACTGAGCTGTGTTTCTCAAAAGTGCTGTGAGCCAAAGTTGATAAATTTAGGTTTACAATGCTTTGGGAAGCACAGTCATAATGGTTGTGTTTTATCAATTGGTGACGTCCAGCATTAACTGGTGATATCGATGTTATATTATTTCTTATAGTAAATCGGTTACCACTTGAGATCCAGCAGAGCTTTTATAATCTGAAAGATTTTTTTTTAAACACACAGACATCAAGAATCAGCATATGACCCTCAACAATGGTGACAATCAAAAAAAGTGCTTCATGTTGCAGTGCATGATGGGAGCCACCAATCAAAATTTAAACTCAAAATAGTAAGTTATTACAGGGATGGTAATCTGAACTCAAAATAGTAAGCTTTTACAGACTTGAAAGTTCCAGTAACTTGAATTTAAAAAACTTAGTTGTCAGAACTTGAAAAACTTAGCTGACGCAACTTAATAATTGTAGTTCTTCAAAACTTAAAAAAAATAAGTTGATATCTTCAACTCAAAAATTCTGTGCAGTCGGTTGCCTTGAAAATTTGAGTTGAACTAACTTTTTCTTTTTTACAGTGGGTCATTGTCTTGTTGGAAGGTAAACCTTCGGCCCAGTCTGAGGTCCTGAGCATTCATCTTTCCCTCGATTGCAACCAGTCGTCCTGTCCCTGCAGCTGAAAAACACCCCCACAGCATGATGCTGCCACCACCATACTTCACTGTTGGGACTGTATTGGACAGGTGATGAGCAGTGCCTGGTTTTCTCCACACATACCACTTAGAATTAAGGCCAAAAAGTTCTATCTTGGACTCATCAGTCCTTCAGGTTTTTTTTGAGCAAACTCCATGTGGGCTTTCATGTGTCTTGCACTGAGGAGAGGCTTCCGTCGGGCCACTCTGCCATAAAGCCCCGACTGGTCAAGGGCTGCAGTGATGGTTGACTTTCTACAACTTTCTCCCATCTCCCGACTGCATCTCTGGAGCTCAGCCACAGTGATCTTTGGGCTCTTCTTTACCTCTCTCACCAAGGCTCTTCTCCCCCCGATAGCTCAGTTTGGCCCGATGGCCAGCTCTAGGAAGGGTTCTGGTCATCCCAAACATCTTCCATTTAAGGATTATGGAGGCCGCTGTGCTCTTAGGCACCTTAAGTGCATACATTTTTTTGTAACCTTGGCCAGATCTGTGCCTTGCCACAATTCTGTCTCTGAGCTCTTCAGGCAGTTCCTTTGACCTCATGATTCTCATTTGCTCTGACATGCACTGTGAGCTGTAAGGTCTTATATAGACAGGTGTGTAGCTTTCCTAATCAAGCCCAATCAGTATAATCAAACACAGCTGGACTCAAATGAAGGTGTAGAACCATCTCAAGGATGATCAGAAGAAATGGACAGCACCTGAGTTAAATATATGAGTGTCACAGCAAAGGGTCTGAATACTTAGGACAATGTGATATTTCAGTTTTTCTTTTTTAATAAATCTGCAAAAATGTCAACAACTCTGTGTTTTTCTGTCAATATGGGGGGCTGTGTGTACATTAATGAGGACAAAAATGAACTTAAATGATTTTAGCAAAGGGCTGCAATATAACAAAGAGTGAAAAATGTAAGGGTGTCTGAATACTTTCCATACCCACTGTATATACAGTATGCATGCACAAATGATGAACTTTACAGTCCTTGAACTGAATTAACACTGAACTAAATTGAGCTGTATATTGACATTTTTGCTTGTTAGAGCTATTTTACAGCAGAGTTTGAATTTCTTACTATTATGAAGCTGCTTTGAAACAATCATTCACCAGTTCACACTTACAAATAATCAGATTAAAATGATGTGTGTTTGACGTGCTGTCCGAGGAGAGGGCTCTGAGCTCGGTATTTGGCCTGAACCCAGAGTACTCCCCCCATATCCCTGGCTGTCATAAGAACCTGCCAAGATCGAAGAGTCGGGGTGGAGGAGGGATGCTGAAAAGAGTCAAGGAACATAGGTGAGTCGGCTGCATTTATAAATAGGCTTCCTCTCATGCTTATTGAATAGATCATTTGAACGTGATCCAGATCCTCCCGAACTTTGTTAATAAAACATCATAAATTGTATAAAGTGCTATTGAATTAAAGATGACTTGATTTGTAAATACTGAATATGCATACAAAACTGTGTTTAACATTTAGCAAAAAGTTTGTTTTACATTTGCAAATTGAGTGTAAAGCAGATAATGAGCTTGCTGTTTGGTATATGAGTGAATGGTTCACTGAGTGGGCCTCAAGTACCACTTTTAAACCCTATTCGGATGGTAATTGTTTTTTCACGGGGTCGTAAGGTATTTTCAACATTTAAAGGGGCTAGTCAATGATTTTATTGCTGTCCAAATTCAGAATGTCAGTGTTTTTCTCCCACCACCCATGTAAAAATCCCCAGCTGAATTACCTTCACTGTAACAAATTCTGCAGTTTTCACAGCATTATTATTGTAAAATGAACAAATCCTTACTGTAGAACCTGTATACAGCATGTTTCTGTATATTTGCAAAGCATCATGGTCAAATATAAATTCTACAGTAAATACAATTTTACTGTGAAACAATACAGTCATTTTGAGCAGGATTTTTTTTTTTTTTTAGCAGCAGAAACCAACGATATTCCCAACGGGATTGCTATAATTTCTTCAGCACTTCAGCACGGATAGACTGTTTGTGTATGAACATTTGTTAGATTTCCTTATCTGGCAACAGTTAATTGATAACGTCATCAGTTTGGTGGAGTAACATTGTTGGATAAAAAGTAAATTGGAATTGTATTCGCATGCATGTGTGTTAGCAAAGTGCGCAAGCCGCTAACCGTTTCTTGTTTTCTCTTGCTAGCTACTGTCAGGGTTCTGTCACTTCTGTGTGTACTTCCACTTGCTGTGCACTCTTGTCTCGTGTTTTGTGAGCGCCTGGTTAGTTCTTATTGGCCAGGAGCTCTTGTGTTGTTGTGTTCTGTGTGAACGCGCAGTCTGTGAGTGTGCTCACTGGCTGCGTGTTCATGTTATGTTTTGTGTGAACACGCAGCTTATGAGTTTTCATAGTTGCGTGTTCACATCTCGTTTTGTGTAAGCACATGGCTTGTGTTTTGTCTTCATTGGTCATGTGCTTGTGTTTTTGTTATGTTTGGTGTGAGCACATGTCATGTTTCTTTGTGCCATGTGCTCTAATGTCTATTGTCTTGACCCCGCCCATCTTGTTACCTCATTATTGGTTGATTTGCCCCACCTGTCCTCCCTCATTACCTGCCTTGTTTGCTCTCCTATTTATTCTCCTTGTGTTTGCAGTCCTGTGCTGGATCGTCATTGTCTATTCCCATGACATGACATGACATGACATGACATGGTTCCCTTTCGATACTCTCACTCATACTGCGTATGGGAAAAGCTCCTTTTTCCTCCTCGCTGAAGCCTTTTTCAATAGCGCAGTGTAATTGCACGTCTATTGGCTCAAAGGAATGAAACTCTTTGAACCAATGACGGTGCGGCATAGCCACGTGAGCCTATGGCGAAACAGCGCGACAACAAGCCCGCCAAAACGGGCGTGGCTTATGGCTATATAAGCCGGTGTTTCGCCATGGGATTCAGTTCTCTTTCCTTCAGCGACGACTACGCTTCGCTGGATTCCTGCTGATCGCCTTTGCCGCTGGAACGAGCTCTCTCTCCGCCGTAGAAGAGGCTTCGCAGAGGACAGCTGAAGACCGCCGCCGGCTCCCGCCGGCGCCGCCGCAGACTGCCGCCCAGAGCGCCGCTCTCGACCACATGCCGCGAGCTTCCGGTTTCGCTCTCAGCGAGTCTCCTGCTGCCATCCGGCGAGCTTTTAAAGCGCCTTCAAGCGGTTCTACCGCCGCTGCTAAGAGCCTCTTCCGCGGTCTATACCGCTCTAAAAGAGCCCACCCAAGCGCCGTTTTAACGGCGGCGGCGTTGTTTTAATGCCGCGCCACGCTTGTGGCACCTGCAGAGCCCCTCTGCAGGACGACGACAGCCACGGTGAGTGCGTCGGATGTCTGGGCAAGCCCCATGCAGAAGCCGCGCTCACCGAGACTTCATGCCTGCACTGCGAGTGCATGAATCTCGCTTCTCTCCGCGCTCGGATCCGCCTCCCGCGCCTTCTCGTCTTCTTCCTCCCGCGAGCTGGCCAGGAAGAGACAGCGAGGCAGAGGAGCTCAGCGCCCGGAGTTGGGGGAGCTTACGCCGGCCCAGCGCCCGCCTACATCTCCCTCTCCCGCAAGAGAGCCGTCCCCCGTCCTCTTCGTACGCCTGGAGCAGCATCCCTCAGCGGAAGCGAGTGACCTCGTCTCCTTCGGCGGCTCGGAGGATGAGCAGCTCGACGACTCCATGTCGCTCGCAGCGTCTGAACTGGAGGAGTGGGTCGGCGAGGAGGAGCCCGCCCCCCTGCCGTCACTAGAGCCCATTGACTCCAAGGCCAGGAACGGACGCCGAATTACTCCGCATCCTCTCCAAGGCCGTCAAGGAGCTTGACCTAGAATGGGCCGCACCTGAAGAGCCGACTCGCAGTAGGCTGGACGAGTGGTATCTGCCGGGGCCCCGCCAGACCCCTCGCCAGCGATCTGCGCCCTTCTTTCCTGAGGTCCACGCGGAGCTCACGAAGTCATGGCGCGCTCCCTACTCCGCCCGCCTTCGCACTTCTTCACCCGCGGCTCTCACCTCGGTTGACGGCTCACGTGAGAAGGGCTACGAGCAGATGCCGCTGCTGGTCGAGGCCGTGGCCGCTCACCTCTGCCCGCCCGCGGCCGTGGGCTGGAAAAGCAAGAGGGCCCTTCCCTCCAAGACTTGCCGTACGACCTCCGCCATTGCCGGCCGAGCATACTCCTCAGCGGGACAAGCTGCATCAGCGCTCCACACGATGGCCATCCTTCAAGTCTTCCAGGCCAAACTCCTCCGTACCCTGGACGAGTCTGGAATCGACGTGCCAGCCTTCCGTGACCTACGTCACGAAGACCATGGCCCAAGCCATAGGAAGGTCCATGGCCAACTTGGTTGTGTTGGAGCGCCATCTCTGGCTCAACCTCACAGAGATTAAAGAAGCAGACAAGATGGCCTTCTTGGACGCCCCTGTCTTGCCCTCAGGTCTCTTCGGGCCAGCTGTGGAAGGGTTCACCGAGCGCTTCTCCACTGCGCAGAAATCGTCCCAAGCAATGCGACATTTCTTGCCAAAGCGCTCCAGCTCTTCATCCGCTGCAAGTCGGTCCAAACCTGCGCCAACCCAGCTCCAGAGCAAACCCGCCCCTTCCGCATCTCAAGCAGTGCCACCTAAGGAGCAGCGCCAGCGAGCCCGCCCTGCGAAGCGCTCCACGCTCCCGAGACACCAGGGTCCCCGGCCTAGGATAGTGCTGGACCCGACGCCTCCGGCGTTTTCCTGATCAAGTAGGAAGAAAGAGGATGGGGTCAGGTCTCGCCACGGCCAGACCACCCCAAAAGCTCTCTCGCACGCATTCCCTGCCACCTCGCTTAGTTCCGGTTGTTGGGAATCATCGGGTTACGTGCCCTGGGCCCACAGAGGTTGCGCCCACACAAACCGCCGTTTTAATGGCGAACCCAATATTTTTAAATTCCCAAAAAGAGAGCAAATTTCCTCATCCTGTAACGACGGTGCAAAGACCCCTGCACAGCGGTCTGTCACCGGACGCTATTCAGCCCCTGGTCACACGGGTCGAGGCCTGGCAAGCCATCCCCGGAGTGTCACAGTGGGTCATCGGGACCATATCCCGCGGCTACTCCCTGCAGTTCGCCCGAAGGCCCCCGCGCTTCAGCGGTGTGGTCACCACTTCAGTCAAAGCGGACGACGCGCATGTCCTCCGTGCAGAAGTGACGTCTCTGTTACAGAAGGGAGCCATAGAAATTGTTCCCCCCGCAGAGAGCGAGTCGGGCTTCTACAGCCGCTACTTTGTTGTCCCCAAGAAAGATGGCGGTCTCAGACCCATCTTAGATCTCAGGCTTCTGAACCTCTCCCTCATGAGACGGAAGTTCAGAATGCTAACGTTGAAGCAGATCCTCGCGCAGATCCGCCCCGAGGACTGGTTCTTCTCACTGGACCTGAAAGACGCATACTTTCACATCCAGATAGCCCCCCACCACAGGCGATTCTTGAGATTCGGCTTCGAGGGTGTGGCCTATCAATACAAGGTCCTGCCCTTCGGGCTGTCTCTAGCTCCCCGCACGTTTACCAAGTGCATGGACTCGGCGCTTCTCCCTCTGAGGGAGATGGGAATCCGAGTTTTGAATTACCTCAACGACTGGCTCAAACTGGCCCAGTCTCGTACCGAGCTAGAACACCACCGATCCGTGCTCCTCAGCCACCTTCAGTGCCTGGGACTCAGGGTTAATTTTGCCAAGAGCTCGCTGCTCCCCAGCCAACGTATCATGTTCCTGGGCGCAGTCTTCGACTCAGTCCATATGAGGGCTGTAGTCTCTCGAGAGCGCACTCTGACGATTCAGAAGCTCTCGGCATCGATCAGAGGGTAACGGACATTGTTCCTGAAGTCCTTCCAGAGGATGCTGGGACTGATGGCTTCCGCCTCCCCGGTACTGCAGCTCGGCCTCCTCCAAATGCGGCCTCTGCAATACTGGCTGAAACTCAGGGTTCCACTGCATGCTTGGCGGCATGGCCGCTTCTTAGTCAGGGTCAATCAGGCCTGTGTCACAGCTCTGAGACCTTGGACAAACCCCAGCTGGTTCAAGCATGGAGTTCCCCTTCAGGCGGTGTCAAGAAGGAAGGTGCTCTCGACGGACACCTCCAACACGGGTTGGGGAGCCGTTTTCGAGGGCAGACCGGCCTTCGGCTCGTGGACCCACGAGCAGAGCCATCTGCACATCAACTGCCTCGAGATGCTGGCAGTAGAACGCGCCCTGGCCGCGTTCCAGAAGTTCCTGAAAGGACACCACGTCCTGGTCCGATCGGACACCATGATGGTCGTGTCATATATAAACCACCAGGGAGGCCTGTCGTCCAGCCGCCTTTGTGCCCTGACAAAGCGCCTCCTCGAATGGGCAGCGCCCAGGCTACAGTCGCTCAGAGCGACGCACATACCTGGGAAATCGAACCTAGGGGCAGACATGCTGTCACGGAGCAATGTCCCCTCAGACGAGTGGATGCTCCATCCCCAGACGGTACAAAATATATGGGAGATCTTCGGGAAGGCAGAGGTAGACCTCTTTGCCTCAGAAGACAGCTCTCACTGCCCAACCTTCTTTTCAAAGGAAATGGATGCGCTGGCCCACGACTGGCCCAGGCTCCTCCTGTATGCGTTTCCCCCAATCGCGATGATTCCTTGTGTCATCAGACGGATCAGGGAAGACAGACACAGAGTCCTCCTGGTGGCCCCACTCTGGAGGACCCAAATCTGGTCCTCGGAGCTGTTCAGGCTCTCCATGAGAGCCCCATGGCCAATCCCCCTGAGACGAGACCTCTTCTCTCAGGCAAGCAGGATGATCTGGCACCCCCAGCCCGAGCTATGGGCTCTGCACCTGTGGTCCCTCGATGGGAGCCGATAGATCTCCCCGGGAACATTCTGCACACCATTTATCAAGCTAGAGCTCCGTCTACCAGGCGTCTCTATGCTCAGAAATGGTCGGTCTTCGTTGACTGGTGCTCAATGCGCAGCATCGACCCTGTGGAGAGTGACATATCTCAGATACTGTCTTTCCTCCAAGAACGGCTGGACAGAGGTCTCACCCCTTCCACGCTCAAGGTCTACGTTGCAGCCATTGGAGCGTTTCACGCCCCATCGCTGACCAGACGGTGGGCAGAAACGGCCTCATTGTCCGTTTCCTAAGAGTGCTAGGCGTCTTAACCCCCCCTAGACCACTTACCGTTCCCTCTTAGGACCTCTCCACTGTCCTTGCAGCCCTCAAAGGTCCGCCCTTTGAGCCGCTGTGGTCAGCTGATCTCCGGCCCTTAACGCTCAAAACCGCTCTGCTACTCGCACTGGCATCGGTTAAGCGTGTCGGCGACCTGCAGGCCCTCTCTGTGAGCCCTGCATGCCTTGAGTTCGGGCCCAACGACTCTAGGGTCGTTCTGAAACCCAGACATGGCTATATCCCCAAGGTGCTCTCGACCCCGTTCAGAGCACAGATCATTTCCCTCTCGGCGCTACCTCCTTCTTTGGATGAGCGAGAGGTGCAATTGCTCTGCCCCGTCAGGGCATTGAGGGTCTATATTGAGCGGTCCGAGCCGTTCAGGCCTCGCCGTTCACTTTTGTCAGGTTTTACAACTTGGACATCCTGACCTTACATGCTCGGGTCCTCTCGGCTTGATACGACGGCCTCTTCGAGCCCCATCGTCACGCCTCCTCAGGGGTCTCCCTGCTCCTGTGTACCTAGGGTTCGACGGCCTTGGCCCCTCACGTATCCTCTGGGCCCCCTCGCGCCCATGATATGTTTTTGTCATTCCCTGTCGTGGCATGGTGTGATTGTATTCGTTCCCCATACGCAGTATGAGTGAGAGTATCGAAAGGGAACGTACTCGGTTACATACGTAACCTCGGTTCCCTGAGATATGGGAATGAGTACTGCGTTTTATGCCATGCCTCGACACTGCGGCTCAGTGTCGTCGCTTCAGTCGAGTTTTAACTGAATCCCATGGCGAAACACTGGCTTATATAGCCATAAGCCACGACCGTTTTGGCGGGCTTGTTGGCGCGCTGTTTCGCCATAGGCTCACGCGACTACGCCACACCGTCATTGGTTCAAAGAGTTTCATTCCTTTGAGCCAATAGACGTGCAGTTACACTGCGCTATTGAAAAAGGCAAAAAAAGGAGCTTTTCCCATACGCAGTACTCGTTCCCGTATCTCAGGGAACCGAGGTTACGTACGTAACCGAGTACGTTTTCATGTCATGTCATGTCATGGTTTTTATGTCATGGTTTTCATGTCATGTCATGTCATGGTTTTCATGCCATGGTTTTCATGTCATGACTTTTGTTTTATTTTTATTATTGAATAAAGCCCATCTATCCTGCATTATTGAGTCCTCACTTCATCCTTCTATCACCAAACATGACAAGCTACCACAGGATCATGTTTTTCTGAGCTTCATCACTGGGCAAACTGCTGTGGCTAAATAGAATAGATTGTTGCTAGCCTTATTTGAGCAAATAGGAGTCTGATTCCTGTCTGGTAGAACCATTGTATTTTTTTTTTTTTTTTAACTCTCACGGGACCTTTCATTTACCATTTTGCTCCTTTCTTTCAGGCTGCAAAAAAAAAAACAGTAATTTCAGATACGTACCTAGTATGCATATGTCGAGTAGTGCTTTAGAAGAGAAGTATATGAGAGGCCATTCAAGACTCAAACTTTACTCGTGCACACACTATCAAAGTCTCTCTCATACTCTAATGTCTCTCACACACTATCAAAGCTTTCACATGCACTATCAAAATCATTCGCACGCAATATGAAACTCATTCACACACACTATCAAACTCATTCGCACGCACTAACAAACTTATTCGCACGCACTATTATGGAAGGCCAAAAGGGCCAAAAACACGTGAATTTTAACACGTCAACAACACATTAAATACGTGTATTTCACGCGTGAAATACGCATGGAAAATCAACGCGTTAAATAATATGAAAGGCCAAAAGGGCCAAAAACACGGTTTGATGTTGACCAATCAGTGGAAAGGGGCTTTTATTTCCCGCTATTTATGTTTTTGTGTTTCCATTTGGCAAATTAGATCAGTGTGATGAAAACGAAAATAAAAATATGGAAAAACCCCACATGACAGAATATGTGATAAATGAATAGTTTCTTAGTTTTTCTGTTTTGAAGACAAAAAATGAGAAAACTAACCGAAGGTACAGACCGTGAGTGAATTGGTATTTCTCACGAATAAGTTTGATAGTGTGTGAGAGAGAGTTTGATAGTGTGTGTGTGAATGAGTTTGGTAGTGCGTGTGCGAATGAGTTTGGTAGTGTGTGTGCGAATGAGTTTGGTAGTGTGTGTGCGAATCGGTTTGGTAGTGTGTGTGCGAATGAGTTTGGTAGTGCGTGTGAGAGAGTTTGATAGTGCGTGTGAATGAGTTTGGTAGTGTGCGTGAGAGAGTTTGATAGTGTGTGTGCGAAAGAGTTTGGTAGTGTGCGCGAGAGAGTTTGATAGTGCGTGTAAGAGAGTTTGAGAGTGTGCACGAGACAGTTTGATAGTGTGTGTGAATGAGTTTGATAGTGCGTGTGAGAGAGTTTGATAGTGTGTGTGAATTAGTTTGGTAGTGTGTGTGAGAGAGTTTGATAGTGTGTGTGCGAAAGAGTTTGGTAGTGTGCGCGAGAGAGTTTGATAGTGTGTGTGATAGTGCATGTGCGAATGAGTTTGATAGTGCGTGAATGAGTTTGGTAGTGTGCGCGAGAGAGTTTAGTGTGTGTGCGAATGAGTTTGATAGTGTGCGCGAGAGAGTTTGATAGTGTGTGTGAATGAGTTTGATAGTGCGTGAATGAGTTTGGTAGTGTGCGCGAGAGAGTTTAGTGTGTGTGCGAATGAGTTTGGTAGTGTGTGCGAGAGAGTTTGATAGTGTGTGTGAATGAGTTTGATAGTGCGTGAATGAGTTTGGTAGTGTGCGCAAGAGAGTTTAGTGTGTGTGCGAATGAGTTTGATAGTGTGCGCGAGAGAGTTTGATAGTGTGTGTGCGAATGAGTTTGGTAGTGTGTGCGAGAGAGTTTGATAGTGTGTGTGAATGAGTTTGATAGTGCGTGAATGAGTTTGGTAGTGTGCGCAAGAGAGTTTAGTGTGTGTGCGAATGAGTTTGATAGTGTGCGCGAGAGAGTTTGATAGTGTGTGTGCGAATGAGTTTGGTAGTGTGTGCGAGAGAGTTTGATAGTGTGTGTGAATGAGTTTGATAGTGCGTGAATTAGTTTGGTAGTGTGCGCGAGAGAGTTTAGTGTGTGTGCGAATGAGTTTGATAGTGTGCGCGAGAGAGTTTGATAGTGTGTGTGCGAATGAGTTTGGTAGTGTGTGCGAGAGAGTTTGATAGTGCGTGAATGAGTTTGATAGTGCGTGAATGAGTTTGGTAGTGTGTGCGAGAGAGTTTGATAGTGTGTGTGAATGAGTTTGATAGTGCGTGAATGAGTTTGGTAGTGTGCGCGAGAGAGTTTAGTGTGTGTGCGAATGAGTTTGATAGTGTGCGCGAGAGAGTTTGATAGTGTGTGTGAATGAGTTTGATAGTGCGTGAATGAGTTTGGTAGTGTGCGCAAGAGAGTTTAGTGTGTGTGCGAATGAGTTTGATAGTGTGCGCGAGAGAGTTTGATAGTGTGTGTGCGAATGAGTTTGGTAGTGTGTGCGAGAGAGTTTGATAGTGTGTGTGAATGAGTTTGATAGTGCGTGAATGAGTTTGGTAGTGTGCGCGAGAGAGTTTAGTGTGTGTGCGAATGAGTTTGATAGTGTGCGCGAGAGAGTTTTTTCCATGCTTTAGTATTCTTGTCATCTAATGAGGAAGAAGACGCAGGTGGGAAATCAGGTGATGATTATTCTGGGAGCTCTGTTTCCATACAAAGTATTACTAATATTAGTATAGTTAGAAGTTGTAGAAATGAAGCAATGCTTTAACTCGTCGATAACTCGTCGAGTTTGATAGTGTGTGTGCGAATGAGTTTGGTAGTGTGCGCGAGAGAGTTTGATAGTGTGTGTGCAAAAACTTTGATAGTGCGTGCGCGACTAAGTTTGAAATATGTCTTGATTGGCCTCTCATAGAAGTGAGCATAATAATATACAGTGACAAGTTCACCAAGTTTTGTCGTGACCACAAGATAGTTATGACAAAGTACTGACATCATTATGTTGTGGCCATGTGATGTGTTGTTAAGGGAATTACATCTTTTTCTCAGGGCCATGAGATTAATGCATAAAACAAACTTGCATGACCATAGCAACATGGGATAATCATATATATGCATTTATATTTGCATTTAAAGGCCCACTGAAGTGCCTGTGTTGACATAATTTCCACTGAAACAGGAAGACATAGGGACATATCAAACAGCTCCTCCCTGCTTTTTTTTTAAATAGCCAATATCATTTAATTTATAACACAGCTTGACCAGAGCCTTTGAACTCAGTAAAACAGGTAGTTTCCTCTCAATCTCTAACTGTATCTCCGCCATATAGCTTGAAAATATAGCATTCTGTGCAGAATAATCGCCAAATAATGCAAATTAATCGCCAACTCACGCATATGATCTGCTTTGTGCTATCGTGTCTCTGGACTGGAGCAGATGCACTGCGGCAGCTGGCATGGCACTAACGTGAATCCAGACTCCATTCGTGTCAATGGAAAGAATTTTTCCACTTTCCACTTTCCCTATCCCCTATATAGTGCACTATGTGCCATCCACCATGTAGAAAGTAGTAAATGTGTGAACAACTGACGGATTTTAGCCGCAGCTTCAGAGTCTATTTATAGTGTAGGGGGCAGGGCGCTTTAGATTCTTGAGAGCATTTGATTGGACAGAAAATCTGATGAGACGCTAAAGTGAAGAGTGATATAATCAAAATCGTTGATCCATATTGCAGGAAGCGAGAGATCCATATTGCAGGAAAAGTAATTTGTTTATCTTGATTCCATGAAAAACAGAGATTTATTGGATCATCATACTTTATAACCACACAGCTGACAAACACATTAGTGATTTGTGAATGTCATATTCAACTCTGCAAAGCCTTACGGAACACGCTGATGACGTGTGATTTCTGCTTGAGCTGAAGCGCCTCACGCGATTGCGTTCAGAAACGCTAGGCATCTGAATGCAAGATAACATGACAGTAACAAGTAATTTATTATATATGAAAATTATTATATACAGTGGCTTCTACTGCGGCAACTTCCATTTTTCTTAGTGATATTTAGCACCAGTTTATTAGGAAGTGAAGATTTTGTTCTCTTCAAATCACTGGATGGATCCAGTGCTTTATTCGCAAATGTTTTATGCAATATTCCGAAGTTAAATTCGCAACTTTGGATGGAAACTTAGCTAATGAAAATGAAGGGCTTTTTTTTTACACAACAATGATGTACTAAAAACAGAAAGTTTTTCCTTTTCTTTTTTTTCATGTACAGACGACAACATTGTCAAAATGATCCCCATTCACATGGATCTGCAATAACAATTAAAAATAAAGACTATAAAAATATAAAACCAACTGAACATGTAATACGCATGCACATTAGGCCACCATTTTCACAAAGTTGCATTTTTGTTGCTTACATGATACATGATATTGTTTTCAAAAACTTGCACTTTGAAACCCATTTTCAAAAGCTTGCATTCTCAGGCCATTTTTGTGTAAATGAAAATGAAAAAGTTTTGTTTTGGTCCCACTTTATATTAAGTGGCATTAACTACTGTGTACTTACATTTAAATTAATCATTTGATATAATGCACTTATTGTGTACATACATGTTTTTACATTGTACTTATATTGTCTGTAATTACATCTGTAATTAATTTCTGTAATTACATTTATAATTACACTGTTGACCCATCCCTTACACCTTACCCACACCCTTAAACCTACCCATACCACCAAAGCTTTCCCTAACCTTACCTGTATCCCACCTCAATAGCAGCAAAAGTGTTTTGCAATTCAATATGAACCCAATAAGTACATTGTACTTATTTTTTGTTGTAAGTACATAGTAGTTAAGGCCACCTAATATATAGTGAGACCTGTGTTTTTAGTTGAAAACGGTGTCATGTCAGCAGCCCTTAAGACTAGAAATTAAACAAGACAAGGGTACAAGGTCTGGGTAAAACTATATATAACAATATTTAAAATTCTATATATGTAAATTTCACTGACAGTTTAGAAAAGAATGTCTTAATATACACATTTCTCCTCAAACATATTTATTCTTGTATGCACCGTGTCTGCCTTTCTTTTGAAATATTGTCTGTATACTTGTGCACTTCATTATAGATTTTTTTTTTCCATGCTTTAGTATTCTTGTCATCTAATGAGGAAGAACACGCAGGTGGGAAATCAGGTGATAAAACAGATTATTCTGGGAGCTCTGTTTCCATACAAAGTATTACTAATATTAGTATAGTTAGAAGTTGTAGAAATGAAGCAATGCTTTAACTCGTCAATAACCAGTGATTGAATAAAAAAATAAAAAAATAAATAAAAAATAAAAAGCTGGACTGTGAAAGAATACTAAGGCATATGATCATTGTAGCGATCATACTAATTTAATTAATGTAACTTCAAATTCCCCTTTTTATTTATTTGTTTATTTTCCAATTTGCATTGTGTTAAAAGCCCACCCAGGGTTTAGAGCAAAGCACAGGGGCCTACGTTGCCTTTGGTAGCATGCGTATGTTTTATTTAGCACTGCAATGCAAGCCCTGTGATAAACACACCATGGCATCTCCAACCAAAAAAAAAAAAAATCTCTTTACTCTCAACCCAGCTAGAGGAGAGAGGAGGGTTTTGTTTTGAGAGTGATGTGGCAGAAAATAGCCTCCTGAGGTTCATTTCTTTTATAAGCCAGATATAGTTTTGTGGCAATGCCCTGATTTAACCTCTAAACAATCAGACTGTAGTACAACACAAGTGTCTTAACTCAAAAATTGTAAAAATCTTGTCAAGTTTTATTCTATATTATATAATCTTGTCAACAGTTTTATAGACACTGGGCAGGAAGATTTCCTTTTCCCAAGATGTTACTTTTTAATGATTGAGTTCAATCGGACGGTTAAGTGTTATTTAATGTGTTTTTAAGAAAAGGGAGTAGGGGAAATGCATACATTTTTAATGTTCAGTTTCATTGGGTGTTAGAAGTGTTCTGCTGGGTTGAAATTTTGAAGAGTATACCACTAATAAATAGTGGGATTTCTTGGTTCAGAGGTTTTCAGACTGGGGTCTATAGGGAGTACTTAGGGGTTGGAAACGTTTAAAGAAAAAATAGTGTACAAAATGAAAAAAATAAATAAGTAAATAAAGTCAAATGACAGTAATATAAAATGAATGCACAGTTTTTGACAATGTTACTATTTCATTCTGCTTTCGAATTCTGGTCGGAAATCATGAGATTAATCACAATTATTTATATATGTGTTTTTTTTTTTTTTATTATTGATACTTCAGATTTATGTATTTAGCAATAATATAATAAGTAGTTAATAAAAAAATTGTATAAACAGAAACAGAAATACACATAACGGCCCAATTTCATAGACAAGGCTTAGGTTAAGCCAGGCCTTAGTTCAATTAGGAAATTTAAGTATCTTTTATAAATGAAGAAAAGAAAAAAAAAAGAAAAGCAAATTAACTGTGTGCATCTTGAGACAAAACAATGGCACTGACATTTGAAATATTTTAAGATATGTCAATGCAAGTTGCATTCAGTTAAGACAGCTCAAACATGGATTTTAGTCTGGGACTAGGTTTAAGCCTTGTCTGTGAAACTGGCCAAAAAATTGAATTTTTCACAGCATTAATTGGGTCTTTATATGTGAAATTATAAATTTGCCTTTTATTTTTAGGAAGGAGTTTTTCACAAGGCAATCATCATATTTTGGGGTCTGTGCACCTTATCTTAAAGTTTGAAATCCCCTAGCCATGACACACCAAGCCGACATCAAAAAAAGCAAAACAAAAAAACAATAGTGGCAACAAAACCTGACTGTGTTGTCACCTCGCGTCGACTTTGTCTGGGCCAAAAAGCTGCACTTGAACACACTAAAATGACTACAGGTGACTGTGTGTGAGTTCTGTGCCTGCATGCAAGGAAATGACCGTCTATAGCAGCAGGTATCAATAGTCTTAAATCAGTAGGTATCAATAGTCTATATTAGTCATTCAAAAAAGGGAAACCGAAACTAGGACTGCAGATATACAAACCATATACCATTTTGAATATCAATCATGTTGATCATTTTCTTCATTCCAGGTGCTGCTGATATGAAAATATTCATGAATTGGCTTCGGGAAACACATCCCAGAATGATCTCTTGCACTGACAGCCTGACGTCGATTCAAAATTGCTGAATTGGGCGAACTGCCACCGATGTGAAATCTGAGTGTTCAGTGCAAAGACTGATTTCCTCTTGTTCATGCTACAAACCAGCACCTTATATTGCAGCATAATGGAACAGCACCATGTTTCTTTAGAACTTGAAGGATGTTTACATTGCTAGCACTTTTATGCCTGAATACTTGTTTTAAATTTGTTAATCTTGATTAAATTGTAATTATTCAAATAATCTAATTTGCAATCATACCATTGCCATTAACAATTTAGGGACAATAATTGATCAAATCAGGTTATCCCCTAATTGCATATGGATCATTCAGTACCTTGCAGAGCAGCACTGCTTTGGTCTTAAATTAAATTCTATTAGTGCACCAATTATCACACAATCAAATAAGATGGAAGAGAGCAACAAGATGAACTGGCCCTTGATGCTGGTACCAGAGACAGGAACAATTATACCCATATCGATCGTATACTCTGATAATTGAATTTTACGAGGGGTAAAAATCAATTGTAATCAGGCTGTGGAATGCGTCTATGTCCATTTTCACAAGACACCTTATTTCTCACCTCAATTTTTCATACCATTTTAGGTCAGACAGGTGAGATATGATAACCATAGCAACCATCAGAGTCACTGATTCTTCTGTAGTCAAGAGCAGTATTTGAGTGGTCTTTTTTTTTTTTTTCTGCACTGGCCTCATGTTCTCACTTAATGTATCAGCTATAGGTTTAACCTTGTTTACTCTGGGTTGCAACCTGAGTTTATGTATGCTGTGTGTAAAATGTGGACATTTGTGGAATATGGGTCAGGTATGTTGTAATTTATTGCTCCGGGTGACTTCAGAGGAGGTTTACGTGTTGTGCCAATACCCAGGTGTTTTTAAGTCTGTTTGTGCATGTATTTCAGTATCTTTCAACCGCTTTTATTTCTAACATTGCTTGATAAAGAGTGCAAAGACCCAGTTCCCTTCACATCTTGTCATATTGTAATGACAGGGCAATTGTGCCCTTTCACAGCGAGGGTTTGGTCCTGCATTAAAGAACGTCTCCCTCGTGATATTAATCTCATTAGCCTGATACCTACTAATTAACGTTTCATGACAATACACAATGAGTTCATCTCCTCTGGTGAAGTGAGGCCAAAGAAGCCATTGAGTTTCACTGGACAGAATTGTTCAATCTTTTGAAAGATTTCCTTTTCAGAGAGAGTGAGGATGGGCTCACTGTACTCATTTATTTGTTGGATGATTTGACGGATTATTGGCAGATTCTTCTAGTCTCCTCCTTTCTGTGCTTAATCCATCTTCAAGAGTGTTCATTGTCAACTGCAGTACTGTAAATATCCTCAAATGAAAAATATGGCATCCCATTTCTTCAATAGTTCTTTTATTTTTAATTCAATTGTGATTGATTATCATTCTCAACATGCTTTCACTTTCTTTTGACATTCTTAGGCCAACAGAGCTGCTGATGCACATTCAAAAACATTTGACCATGTGATAACATCTAAATTAACCATTTTTATTCTAGTCAAAAAAATCTTATTTAATATGACCAAATCAGCTTGACCACATATATTTTTTAAATACAGAGATAGTATATTAAAAGCACATTTTAGTTCATATTTCATGGTGTCTCAAAATATCACAGTTAAGTACACTTAGATGTTCTTAAGATTATCTTAAAAAGTACTAAAGAAGAATTTTTAGTATATTAAGTATAAAATTAGTGCGTGAAAATAGAGCACTTTAAGTACATTATTGAAATGTACTATTTTTTTCACCTGTGGAACCAGTTGCTTTAACTGATTTTTGATCTTACTTTACTGTGTCAGCAACACTGACTGTGGTATGAATGATTTCTGACTAAGCAAGGCAGCAGCAATTTGAAATAACACTAAAATAAAACACCAACTTTAAATCCACTATTCTGAAAGCAAAGCCACAAGGTTAAAACGATGTGCTATCTGCTGTCTTTTTGGCCTCAAGTCTTTTCAGATGAAAAGCCAACAACAACCCTGCAGAGAATGCATCTGTTTAATCCATCCAATGAGATACATCAGCACTTGAAGGTCCCACAGGCTTCTGCATGTATTATCTAAAATTGAGGCTGATTTGAAAACATCTTTGTTTTGTTCTTCTTTTTTTTTCTTCTTCTTTGTTTCTTAACTTCTTTTGTTGGCTTGTTTTTCCACATACAATTGAACATGAAAGAGTGAAAATCTTTTTCATTATTTATTCATCGGCACTCAATTTTTCATAGTGCCCCCTATGAAGGGTGGGGGAGGGTGGGGGCTGATGCAAACTAGTGCTTACAACATTTAAAACAAGTGCAAAATAAAACCTTTCTACAATAATAATATAATAATATAAGGAGTTGATTGGGCTCCTGTCATTTTTTTTTTTTTTTTTTTTTTTTTTTTTATGCGGGGTTTGTTTGATCACTGTATTCTTGATTAGGTGTCAACAATAAGCAACCTCTTGCTTACGATGCTGCAGATCAAATCCCTTTAAGACAATTGGTGGATCAGCTCTATGGATGCCAAGTGAATACATATGTACTTGAAGAAAGCCTGAATATAAAGCTTTGCATTCCTCCAATTTGGTCTATCCACAAAATTCCTGATGCTGCCCAGCTTCCTACAATTGTCTTTAACCCTTCCACAGTCAAATGCTAGGGATTACTGTGCATTTTACGTATTAAAGATTACATATTTTCTTCATCTCACACTGCAAAGGACGTACCGTTGCAAGGAAAAGGATGAGCAAAACACTGCAGTTGAGCTGGGATGAAGAGAGAGAGAGAGAACGGGAAAAAGAGCTTTCTCCTGAATCCCCAGAAGAACAATAAATTGGATGATCTTGTAGAGAGAATACTAATAGCGCGCTGAGGTCAGAGTGGACCCCCTCATGCATCGTGCCTCCGTTCTCTTCCATTATCATTTCTCACCTTGTTAGCCCTAACACTGGGCCTAGGGTCTGCTAGCAAGTCTTTCGTAGCGTGATCAATACTCCAGCGAGCCCGGAGAGAGCCCGAGCGTGGAACAGCAAAAACAGAACAGAGATGATAGTGGAGGGAGAGGTTGGGGGAGGACGTTTCCCAGCGAAAGAATGGTCAACGGTTTTAAAATAATTGGCATTACCTCATCCTGGTCTGAGGCAGCAGATGAATCAAGCACAATCAGAGAAGGCCCACAATGCTCAATTATTCATGTGTGTCTGTTACACCAGCTTTCTGTAATACAGCCCACAGTTGCACCATTTGTGGAGAGCCACCCAATCAGTGCTAAAAGTTTGATGAAAAATATAGGGCTCTGGCAATGTCTCTGTTTATCCTGCAAAGACAAACCTGTAAACAGAGTTCATCTAGGGCAAAGATGAGATTGGATTTCCATTTTTGATGATATGCTGTCTAAGCATATACAATTACATACCAAAAACTATTCACTGTATCACTGAATGCAGTTATTGTAATTGCTAAAAATGCAGACATTTTGGATGAAATTAATCAAAAGCCATTCTAAACAGTGTATTATTAACAAGGTTTGGGAGGAGCACGTACAAATGATTTACCCAATCAATCAACACAAGAGGAGGCATATATATATATATATATATATATATATATATATATATATATATATATATATATATATATATATATATATATATATATATAGTAGGGATACCCTCGACTAAAGATTTTTCTGGCCGAGTAGTAGTTCATTTTAAGCAATTGGTTGACTAATCACACATTTATTAATAAACCATATAAATCATAATAAAGACCCTTTAATGCCTACACAGCCTAATCAGTGTATTATCGGCTGCAGCAATGAACTTGGCGATGCTCACTCGTCATCTCCGCAGTAGAGGGCGCACCTATATGCACGTTTCATACGGATGAAATAAACTGAGAATATTTATTTTCTATTTGAATTGGTTAATTTAAAAGTAGACATTTCAGATCTTGTTTTTGTTTTGTTTTTGTTTTTTTTGGTTTTTTTCATGTCTGTGAGGCAAGTTTACATGGAGTTTTGGTTATTTTTTATTTTATTTTATTCTTTTTTTGAGGGGGGGGGGGCTCAAGTTCACAGAGAGAGACGGCAGAAAGCATGCCCTGTTTGCTTTTATTATTTTACAAAAGCACAACGTTTTGTTGTTATTGTCAGTACACACAAATAAAAGTAAACTCTTCACAGATTCAAAAGATGTATTACTGTTATCTGTATGACAGAGTATTTTAAGTGATTACACCGGTGCCTCCACGTTAGCTGTCATGCTGGTAAGCGCACTTCTATTCAGCTTTCACATTCTGCACAAACACTTGAATAGCCCACATTTTTCTATATTAGCGTTAAAGCGAGCGGCCATGTAAAGTTGCTACTACTTACATGTTTGAGATGATAAGCCATATTTGAGGTTGATGAATGATAGGCGAGCGTTTGGATGTCCTGCCTGATGTACTGTATTTACCATAGACCAGCTGTTAAAGATCTGTCCATCACAGACTGCGTCTGTGACTTCACCACTACCTGTGGATTTTATATTTTTATTTTTTTTATTTTTTTATTTTTTTTGCAACTAAGTGACTAATACAGTTTTGGTCGAAACATCTTTTCGTCGACTAACAGTCGACTATTAGGGGCAGCCTAATATATAGCGACAGTTTTTTCTGCATTCTGCATTTATGTCTCCTCACTATATCGGCTGGTTCCTATCCCAATCCAGGGATACGAGGGAGTACTCTGGGTTTAGGCAACATTACGAGCTCTGAGCCCTCCCCCAGACAGCATGCCAAATATGCA
Source organism: Megalobrama amblycephala (assembly GCF_018812025.1). Lineage (NCBI taxonomy): Eukaryota > Metazoa > Chordata > Actinopteri > Cypriniformes > Xenocyprididae > Megalobrama > Megalobrama amblycephala. Next base: position 34,486,818 of record NC_063046.1, read on the forward strand.
TACCCTTTTACTCCATCTGATTATTTGAAAGTGTGAAATGCCAGTTCTCTGTTATGGTTTCATTTATTTGTCAAATAAAATGAGCAGAGAAACCTTTTTTTTAAAAGTTGTATTTGTGTCAGGGAATTGCGTGGGATGTTAAGTGACTACAAAAAAAAAAGGCCATCTGAGATGACTAAGTCAGTGAAAAAAACTCAGTCAGTGAAAATTGGCACTAACTTCTAAATTCATTGCAGAGCAGTATTGATTTTTAGGAATCTGGACAGAAAGTTCTGCCAACACATTGTGGAAAGAATACCTGAAACGACCATTTAAACTCCACTTTAAAACAGGTTACACACTAAGAGTTTATCAAAATGTCAGATGCAAGGCATTTTATAGTTGAGGACTTTGCACGCAGAGTCTGAAGTTGTCCATTTCTAGTTAAACATTGCAAACGCAAAGTACCTCTGACTGAAAGCAGCCATTGTCAACAACATAGTGTAGAAACAGTCCTCCACAGGATCTATAGGAAGAAACTTTCTATTCCCCTTTATTGCACCACTGAGGTTGCAGTCTAAATACTGGGTGAGTGAGTCATGCTTTCATAATCATAAATTAAATTAAAATTACAAGTGAAACTGCAATAGCAACAATAGAACTGATTAAGCTGGAATATGATCTTTAAATATGTTTGCATGCAAAAGTTATCACTGGAAGCATTGTTGTTAATTATATTATTTATATTTTAATGGAATATTACAAATAATTCATGGATTCATTGCAGGTTACCACTTATTTCTCACAATATTATTTTTCATGGAAAACTTCTAAACTTTTTTTTCATGCAATATTGGAATCCCTACAGTGGCAGTGGTCACAAATGCATGCTACTGCCTAAAAGCACACACAAAAGGTGAATGACCAACTGTGTGTATGTGACCTGCCTGTACCATGTCTGTTGTCAAAATCTGAATTCACTGAGGTTACATTACTGCTGACCTAACTGAGTTTTGTCTTCTTCAAGGAACCTTCTAGGGAGAAAAGAAAAAAGGAAAAAAAAAAAGATGCAAGCAGCGATGAAAGGGCCCTCGCACCCGGGCTCACCGGTGGCCTTAGGAAAACGGTGAACAGTGGGCGACATGTAAGAGAGTAAATACAAGGGAAATATGGCAAAGTCATTTCAAAGTGCCTCACTTCCTGCTGTTAACAGGTGGCGCTTTGACTGTAACTGAATATTGCCATGTAGATGTCTTCAGGCCAAGACTGTTATCAAACATGTGAAGTTTGGAGCACATCAGACATTGTATGCCTGAGTTACAACAACTTCCTGTTTCGTGGCATTAATCGCATAAATTAGCATGATTAAATGTGTTTCTTGTATGTTTGGCACTTAGTGGCATATTGAAATGTGTTTCTGTGAGTGAATTACAGTGTAAAGCATGTCATTTCCTGTTGCCTGGAGGTGGTGCTATGACTAACTGGGTTTTCAGATTTTGCACCTAGGAACTTTTTTGTAGGTATTGGGCTGTTACATGTGTCTACCAAATTTCATAACTGTACATGAAACGTAGCGCAAAGGGCGCTTAATTGAAATTTTGTAGGTGGCGCTATCGAGCCATTTTGCCACACCTAAGTCTAAAATCCATATCAGACGTAAATTTTCACCACTTCTGAAGCGTGTGCAAAGTTTCATGAGTTTTTTGAGCATGTTTATGCCCTCAAAAATGCGATTCACTTCGGAGAAGAAGAAGAATTGGCCGAGCAATTACAATAGGGTCCTCACACCATCGGTGCTCAGGCCCTAAAAAAAGTTGAACATCCTCATTTTGAAGGAGAGACTGCTGTCCCGGTCTCCCCCCAAAGCTAGTTTGAGGCAGTTAAGTACAATGCAGAACATGTCAGTTTCTAAAAAGAGTTCTTGTTGCAAGAGGATTCATCATCCCAGGCAGTCACGAACAACCTGGAGGAGAAGGAGCAGGCTCAGACTGTCAAGTGGTTTTGATGGCAGTTTAGATCATGAGACAGAGATAGATGAGAATCCAGGGAGATGCTTGACCATCTCTGTGATGCATTCTACCTGGCTCTCTCAAAGCATAGGACATATATCTGGGACATATATCCAAGCTCCAAAAAAGGTCAACAGGGCTGGTGCCCATGAGTCAATTTTTTTTTTTTTTTTAAGACAATTTTTCCTCCTACTCTATGACCTTTATTAAATTTATTTATTTATTTATGCATTTAAGTAACAAGGTCCAGGATAGTTTGTTCTGCCTTGTCCTTCAATTAGAAAAAAAAAAAAAAAAGTCTGCACTTACATTTAAAAACAATGCCCACTAAAATGAGTCACACAAACTTTTTTAGTTCAGACTGAAAACATCAGGGAAAATACATATTGTTTTGCTAATGTTGGGATGGGATATGTACAGCCATGGAAGGCTCAAGATGTGGAGGACTTTCCCACATTTTACATAAAATATTTATCAGTACTTTTGGTGTGTAAATATAATATCTATTGTTTTCATAGTACATAAAAAAAAAAAAAAAAAAGAATTTTACTCTGCAAACAGTTCAATATGAATCAATAAGTTATAGATATAGTTATAGATATTATCAGATATAGATTATTATTGGAAAAGAAAGCCCAAGAGAACATCACTACACACAGATGTCATATCTAGCACTGCTTCAGCTTGTTGTTGTAGTGGTAATGGAGTAAATACATTCAGAAGCACACAGCTCTTTTAGGGCCTGGGGTGGCAGACAGCTTCTTCTCTTGTGTCACCATGGAATCAGATGGTGCTTACTTTGTTTCATTAAATTGGCTTTAAAGGAACTTGATCACGTTCTAGAGTTTGACCACTTTTGCGAACTCCTTAAAATACACTGCAGGACATAATGTAATTGCCTCTGATGTTCAAGGCACAGGAACTATTCCAGCAGAAGATCAGTTAATGTCCTTTTCCTTTATTCAAACTTCTCCATTTTTTTTTTCCGTCCCCCTCAATTCAAATTGCATTTCTTAAAATAATGTAAAAATAATCAAAAAAATAATCAAAAAAATAAAAATCATAAAATAATAATAGCTTAACAAAATAAGAAATAAAAATAGCTTAAAATAAATAAATAATGATAATTGCAAATATCTATATCTTTGATTTGTATGTGTGAGCTTAAATGTAGTTTTACAGTATAATGTGTTTTGAATAAACAAAATTTTCTTTTAGTCCAAACTTATTGTTCAAATATCCTGAGCTGTGACAACAAAGATAGCAGACAGGGAAAAGGTCCATTTCATGCTTTTGTCTCGTTGGGTCAGGCAGACGAAGATGATGAAAGAGCAGGGAGACGTGGATCTTAATATCAGCCATTAAACTTTATTAATAAGCAAAGCAAAGAAGAATTTCCACTGAGACAGGAAAATAGGGTGGGACATACTGAACAGCCCCTCCCCTTTTTTAAAATTGCCAATAGCGTTTTGTTTATGTCACAGCTCGGCCAGAGCCGTTGATCTCGGTAAAGCCTCAGTTTCCTTCTAATCTCTAACCGTTTCTCTTCCTAATCTCCTTCATATCACTTTAAAATATAGCATTCTGTGTAGAATTCAAATGGGTCCAATATGTTTTGTGGTCTGCACTGACTTGTACATATGATCTGATCTCTGCTATCACGTTTCTGGACCGGAGCAGACTGTGTGTGCGCCCTGCGGCGGTTTACATGACACTAATGTAAAAACCAGACTTCATTCACCTCAATGGAAAGTATTACACTGTGTTAATCGTTCCCTATCCCCTATATAGTGCACTATGTGCCATTCACCATGTAGAAAATAGTAAATGTGTGAACAACTGACCGATTTTAGCAGTAGCTTCAGCGTCTATTTATAATGTAGGGGGCAGGACGCTTTAGATTCTAGAGAGCATTTGATTGGACAGAAAATCTGATGAGAAGCTGAAGTACAGCATGATGTCATCAAAAAAAAAATTGATCCATATTGGCAGAAGTGAGAGACTGTAAGTTTTGAACACTTAAATCTTCTAAATACGACTTTCGTCATTGTTTTGAAGCACATTAGCTAATAGAGAACAGTAAGGCTAACATATTCATACTAAAAGCCAAAAAACGTACATTTTGATTTTTTGGAGACTTTAACATTAATTTTAGAGTTAACAAACCTTTTAATATTAAACTATACTCTTTGTGTTTACTCTGCTTTTACATTGGTACTACTTCTAACCTAACTTTTATTCTTACAACAGGAAAAGCACTTTGATCTCAGTCCAACTTTACTGGAACAAACTCACCTATAAATACCTGTTGCAATCTTACCACCCAGAATGACCTCCTTCTACACCTTCATCATCTTATCTTAGAGACCACCCTGCATCTTATTACACTTCTTCTGCACTGTTCCGCCCCTGTAATTATCCCCAGATTTTACACCTAACCTTTTGGTTCGCACTCATTTATTACCTCCTGCCCTCCCCTTCCCCTAATTGACTACAACCAGGTACAGTGACATTTAGACTGCTTGTATGGGTTCGTGATCCTGCACATTTTCCATATTAGAGTCTCTCTGAAAGAGGAGAAGTTGACTAATGATAATTATGATGTGTGATTCAGGCCCACTCAGAAGGTGTCAGACCTTAAGGGACCCAGTAAGGAGCCTGGTTATTATATTTGTTCAGTACCAGATGGCACAGATGAAGACACATACTGGAGCCTCTATATTTAGGTCAATATGATTAAGGAGGAGAATTTCCAGTGCAGAAAAAAGATTATTGAATTACGTCCAAAATGATTGTTAAGGATTCCAAGGTCTGTCTACTTCTGGCATTTGTAGAGCTGTGTGATATTAGCAAAAAAAAAAAAGATATTTAAATTTTATTCTAAGAAGACTAATACAATTATTGAAAGAAAAAAAAAAAAAAAAAAAAAAAAAAAAACGAAATATATTGTACATGATTGTGAGCCATTCAGAGCAGATTTTTCATTACAGAATTTGAAGAGAGAGTGCAAATATGATGCCAAATTGAAATTATAGATTTTTAGGATTCTGTGCTAAATGGAATGATCAAAAGAACTGCATTTATTTAAAATAGAAATATTTTGTATAAATGTTTTTACTGTCACTTTTGATCAAATTAGTGCATCCTTGCTGAATAAGTATTCATTTCTTAAAAAAACAATTAAAAACAAAACAATTAAACAGTTGTGTAGACTAATTATATTTCCATGTTTTCATACCCAAATCTAACAACAATCTAAAATTTAAACTGAATCATTCCTTGAAAATATGATAACTCTTGAACTTAATGCTGCAAATATAGTTTCCTTACAAACTAAAAGCACAGTCAGACAGCATGTATTTTACCGTAATCCCACAGCTGCAGGCATTGATGTTCATGGGTAAGACACATGCCATTATAGCAGTAGGCATGACCATGCTGACATTATGACCTGTCCAGGAGGTAAACGTTTGAGGGCATTCTGGCAGATCACAGGCACCGGCTGGTCCATGGGACATGGTGCCGGCCCACTTCAGCACTGGGCAGAGGGCATGAAAACGAGACTGGAGGAATTAGATGAAAGAGAGCAGGTGGTTGGCAAACTACAGAGAAAAAGTGGATATGAAACTGTGGTTGCTGGTACTTTTCAAGAAAGAGGAAACACAGAAAAAGCCTAAACCCTTCACTACCAACTATTTTATGCGATTGGATGGATGGATGGATGGATGGATGGATGGATGGATGGATGGATGGATGGATGGATGGACAGTACCTGAACAGTACTACTAACTTATAAAGATTGAGTACGCTGCAATTAAGGTTTGTTAAATCATTGATGGAACTTAAAACAATTACATTTTCTGAAAGAGGAGTTTAGTTTTATTTTAGTGTAGTTCAACATTTTTGAGTAAACCCTTGTACTTAAATTATTATTTTTAAGTTTACTGAGCGATATAAAGTGATGTCATCCATCCTCTTTATTGCCGATGTTATCGACGTAACCAACGTTATCACAAGAGTCCATTCAACATTAAAATGAGTTGCAGCAGATTTCAGGTTTCCAAGCATGCTTTGTCTCACACTCTGTAAAGGAGAATAAATGCTGAAATTGAGTGTTACTTTGTGTGTTTTTTGCACAGGATTAATACAGGGGAAGATGTGTTATTGTTTAATGTTCTGCTATTTTGGTATTTAAATGTGTTTCTGTGATGTTGTAAGTTTTTAGGGTTACCATCGTGGTGAAGAGTAGTGCTTGTGGTTAGGTAGAGAATGGGCTGCAAAATTTTAAGGCAATATATATACAGCATGTTGATTAATAGTTCATGCATGTAAAAAGTGATAGTCTCTTTGGTTATATTAATACATGTTGGTGTACTGTTGCTAACTAGCACTTAACCATAAAAATTAGGTGTTAGTTTAATTTATTTTTGTTTACTTGAATGTTTTGAGTAATCTGAATGTATTGGGTTTTACATCCACTGCATCAAAATAATTGAAAAATTAGAAACATTATGTATGGTAAACAATAGTTTTAAGTACAGTGGACTTGAACATTAAATAAAACTAAAATTAAAAAAAAAAAAAAAATCAGTTTGACAATTGTTATTTATAATTATTCTTTACTTAAAAGATTTGAGTTGCTTTACTTACATTTTTTGAGGTAATCTGTGTCTACAATAATTTTGAGTACTCTAAACTTATCAGGTTTTACAGTGTACTGTTACACCCCTATTAGATATAGTATGCCATGCTTGCTTTAAAAAAATCCATTGGTACCTTCCTGGTCCTCTTCTTCTTCCGCCTCCTCTCCCTCCTCCTCCTCTTCACCCTTTTGTTTTCCCAGAGTTGAAAGCAGCCCGGAAGGCTTGCGTTTGATGTTTTAAAAGGTACTCACGGAAAGAGTGCTGAGTTTGCATCAACTCTAAAGATAGATGGCATTCAGTAAGTGGAGAAGGCGGACGGCCCAACCTGGCTCACAGATGAGAACAGTTCTGAACTCTCACCAATTTAATGCAGGCCAGAAGAGAGCCTAAAGCAAGAGAAAGAGAGAGAGAGAAACAAGATTGATAATGATGCTGTGTGCACCAAACACTGACTTCAAAGCCCACCTCCAAATACATCTTCAGTTGTTACAGAATAGACGAGAAGCACCGAGCATAGATCACTTAAATGAGTTGTGAATACTCCAACAAGGATGATTGGTCTTTCTAGATTTGTAACTAGCACATTTTCACAACCATTATACAAATATATTCTTAATTAAATGGTTTTCAAGATTCAGAGACAAGCATTATTTAGCTCTTTATAAAAGCAAATGTATGAAATCCCTAATCGAAGGCCATCCTTTAGTGCGCTTAATATATAAAACAATCCAGATGCAAAGTAAGGAAAAGGTGAATTCTGCCAGAGTAAGCCTTCACGATGTCTCAGGTTACAATTATAACCACTGTTGCCTGAGAAGGGAACGAGATGGTGCGTCGGAAGTAGTGACACTATGGGAACAACTCTGCTTGTTTTTGTCTTGAAACGTGTAAAATCAGTACAATGGCATGGCATGTGACATCACAACCATGAAGCTATAAAGCGCGCACAGACCAAACAATGTCAGCTTCTGACAAGTCGATCACCAACATGCAGGAAGTATGGCAAGATGACACAGTATTGTGTTCAATTCTCAGGAAACCATGGTTACAGTGGTAACCTGAGACATTCCATTTCGAGGGAACTCGTGCTGCATCAGAAGTAGCGATGCAATGTCAACAAGAATACCCACTCCGTCATACTGACAAGTGCCTGTCTAGTATCAATACACCAGCTCATATCTGTTTGGTTGCTGGAGAACCTTTCTTGGACAAACCAAAATAGGCAATCAGCTGACTGGATTTCCCCCACAGGACAGCTCTGTGGACATAAGGATCCAGCGGTCTGACTGGACACAATAGATTCAGCTTCTCCTGGTCTGACGTATGATATGGAGGAGGACAAAAGGCTTGCAAGGTCAATAGATTGTGCAATATTGGTTGGAACCTTAGGCATGTAACCCAGTCTAGATATGCAGAAGGCTTTAACCATGCCAGGAGCAAACTCTAAACATGAAGGGGAAACTGACATTGCCTGAAGATGTGATTGCCAAAAAGGAAGATATAGTCAGATATTTTTTTCTTGAGGCAGTCTTGAAAGGTGCCGTGGACAGACCTTCTAGTACCATGGCCGAATCCCAAGCCGAGACCCTTGCATGGCTAACAGACCTTGGCATGGCTTGATTCTACCCAATGGCTCACCACCTCTGGTACCATGGCATCCAGTTCTAGCAGAGCTGAATGGGTGAGGGAGAACCAGACCAGAGCAGTGTCATTTCTTGAGATGCAAATAACTCCACTTCCACCTGGCTGAACACCCTTCCAAATCAACTCCACCACCTTGCCTTGACAGGATGTCTGCCCCCTGATTTAAGTATCGAGGGACATAGACTTTTCTCAGTGAGAGCAGCTTGCCCTGGGCCCACAGGAGAATCTGGTGTGCCAGTTTGTAAAGTGGGCATGATCACAGGCTCCTCAGGTCTGGGGGAAGTGTATCAAAGCTAGAAAGACAGCCATCATCTCCAGGCAGTTTATGTGCCATGAAAGATGATGACCCTTCCACAGACCCTGCATTGAATGACCCTCCAGGAACGCTCCCCAGACTGTCTCTGAAACTGTTTTACAGTGAGTGACTGGCCTAGCTTTATCTTGTTTACGGCTGCTAGGATAGATTTGATATGAGCAGCAGACAAACATACCTACATCATTGTCGAATCCCATACCACTCAGAGAAAAATGGTCCTCTGTAATTTGAGAAAGCACACTCTTCTTGTCATTCAACCTTAACCCTAAATCCTTCATATGGACGAGGACGACATCTCGACGCCGAACTGCCATATGCTTTGATTGAGCCAGAATCAACCAATCGTCAATATAACTGAGTACGCAGATACCCTGGAGTCGCAACAGAGCCTGAGCTACATCCACACACTTCATGTGCGGGGTGACAATGCTAAACCAAAAGGAAGAACCTGATACTGCTAAACTTCAAACTATGAAATACTGGCTGTAGAACCTGGATTTTCTTTCGATATTCTTTCTCTATGGCCACCATCTCCAAAAAGAGCTTTGACTTCTTGTTCAATTACCAGAGCCTGCTCGTGGTCAACCACTGTGGGCAGGATCCCTTTGAATCGAGGTGGATGAGAAGGGTAGACACTGAGAACTGAACTTGCTGGAAACTGCAAGCACCTGAGGTGGCAGGGATGGCAGAACGGTCCCCTGAGAGCACTGAAGGGAAGCAGTCACCGTATGATGAGGTGTGAGCTGTTTACCCCAGAGGGGTCTGCCCTCACTAGCCCCACTGGCATCTGGACCTCATAGCCAAAGCCTTCTTGGAAATAATGACGGTCCACAGACCTGCCATACCCCTTGAAGGCTTCAGTTGAAAGTGTCGCCCCGATGACCATTCTTATGGTCGACCATTCATGCTGGGGTGGGGGGTGGGGTCTGTCCAGGTCCTTCATCCAGGTCTGTCAGTAGGTCAGCCTAGTAAGCTTGTAAGATGACCATAATGTGCAAACACACACTGGCCTGACCTGCTCACACAGATAGCAACCATGCAGGTCTTATAGTTCCTCAGGGCAGCAGCAGTACATATGTCTTAGCAATAGATCTGCTTGTTTTGGAGGTCTATATTGTCATTTTGTCTGCCTATCGTCTCTGAGTGAGGATTATCTATGTCTGTTAATGCTCTCAGCACCAGGCATGTGTGTTGGCTTGTATTGTGTCGTCTTTTTGTTCCTGCTTTGTTGGTTGGTTGGTTGGTTGGTTGGTTGATTTATGTATGTCTGTTTATGCAGCAGTAGCATATTTTGCATGCTCACAGCATTGTGCCTGTGTATCTGTTAGCAGTAGCAAGTCCGTACTTGCTCTGCTGCAGCAGCAATAATCAACAGCTGCAGCAGTATGGCAGATCAAAAATGTCAAATATTAAGACATATTTGAAAATGTCAAATATTAAGTCATGCAAGAAATGACAGCCAAAGTATGGATTAAATAAACTATTCTCTAGCATTTTACTTGCCAGTCAATGCCTAAGTGAGGCGATCAAACTCAAAGAGTGCTTTATAAATTTTATGAGATCATTCCGCTTCAGAAGAATTCATTAAAGTAAAACAAGGCAACAGGCAGAGAATCCTCCCAAAAGCCTAATCATCTGATTAAATTGAGGCAAAGACATTTTTTAAACAGTGACTTATAGGTGGTCAACCTCAACCCTTCATTTTATCTTGAACGCTTTAAGCTTATAAAATATACAGTTTAATATTGAGCTCTTTGGCTGATTATATGAAGAGGAGTTTTTTTTTTTTTTTTTTTTTTTTTTCTTCTTCTAAAGTGTCTAAAGAATTGAAGCCAGTTAGCTTTAAGAAACAGTTATTCCTGTAGTGCCATTAATATATGCCACCAACAGGGCGGTGTGTGAAATAGTTAGCTGGGATCTAATGACAGTAATCAACAATAATTAAAGGGAAATGATCACCATTTACCAAGAAGAGTCATTAAGGCTGGTGGCAAAGCACTCTATATGACCCCTCCGATAGAAACCAGAAAGTACTATCCATGGGAAGTTATTTTTCTTTTTTTTCTTTTTTTTTTTTTTAAATTGACTGTGATCCGGAGAGTGTGAAAAATGAAGTCAAACCATATGGATTTTTAGATGCCTCAAAGATAACCAAATATGGCAAATACAGTAGCTATTTTTGGACTCTGCCCAGATTAAAGTTGGCATCCTTTTTTTTTCAGTTACAATAAGTTATACATTTCTTAGAAATGTATTTTTGTCACAGTCACTCTGCTTACAAGTGTTAGGGTGAAAACAGAAAAGGGGCTTTATTATTATTATTATTATTATTCAAACAGACAATTATGTGAACAGGACAATTTAAGAGTCACACCTGTTAGTAAATGGTTGTCAATTTCCACATAATGGCTGTAGCCATTTCTGTACATACTGTAATGTAACAAACTGAATAAACATATATTTGATCTCGGTAACACTTTATAATAACTGCACACTATGAAGCATTAATTAAGCATTAGTTAATAGTTAATTCATCACTTATAAAGCATTAATAGACATTAGTAATTGGTTTATAAATACAGCTATAATTGCTTTATTCTTGATTTATAAGCATATCTATAATGTGTTTAATAATTGTATTTTCATACTTTATTAATAATCAATTTATCATTTCTAAATTAAGTATTACATTATTTACAAACCAGTTATTTGGGAGTTGTCAGTAGTTCATTTAGTAAGTGTAAGCAAATGATTAATAAACTATTTAAACATTCATTTATACATATTATTTAGACATATAGTAATAGTTACTTAGTGTGTAAGTAAATGTTTTATTAACACATATTCCTACTGCAATTCATGATTAATTCAGGTAATTATAAAACATTTAGAAGTGGTCAGTTAACTATTTTTGTGAGCTCATCTAAAGTGAGGACTATTTATGCTTTGTAAAGCTTTTATAAATGAGATTTAAAGGTTCAGTGATCTTCTGCACTGCTGTTCTCTAATGTTTTAAAGTTACTACCGAGGTAGTTTTGACACTAGGAATATGTTAATAAAGCATTTATTAACACACTAAGTAACTAATACTATATGTCTAAATAATAAGATGCATAAATGTACATCAATTTAAATATTTTATTAATCATTTACTTACACTTCCTAAATGATCTTATGAACCACTGACAACTCCTAAATAACTGGTTTGTGAATAATGTAATACATAATTTAGAAATGATAAATTGATCATTAATAAAGTATGAAAAAACAATTATTAAACTCATTATAGATATGCTTATAAATCAAGAACAAAGCATTTATAGCTGTATTTATAAATGGCTTACTAATGTCTATTAATGTTTTATAAATTATGAATTGACTATTTACTAATGCTTAACTAATGCTTCATAGCGTGAGTTATTCTAAAGTGTTACCTCGATCTCTTTCTCTAATTGGTTTGCAACAGCTGTAACCGTGTCAACAGATAACAATTGGTATTAAGGCACTGTAAATCTTTTAGGCTATAGTCCTTACAAAACTATTCAGGCAGATCATGTTGTTTTCATTCTTAGATACAGAGCCAAAAACCGCCTAGTTCCATCCAGGTTTTTCTTTCCGCCCAAAAACAGGAGTTTTGTCTAACTTTCCAACAGAACAAGCCAATACCCATATTTTCTGCCATATTTCAGAACCAGAGAGGATGACAGCTTTAACATACTCTAGTGACTGACAGCAAAGAATAACCCACAACACACGGCCCATGTCATACATATGTCAAATATGTGACTGACAACTAGTTTTTGACTGCGATTTCATACATGCAGCACATCAGCCAAACTTGCTCTGATAATTTTGTCGTGAGTCCTGAAAACTTTAAGGTTAAAGTACCTACAATTATATAATGTGTAGTTGTCACTTTTGAAACGAACCAAACTGAATATGAACTGACCTGCACTCAGCTCTACAAACAAGACTGACAACCATACTCTGCTGCTGTGTGAACGTAGCCTATTGGATAAAGCTGCACGATATATACGAATACGATACGAAAAATAACATTGAACTTGAACACGATTATCACTTAAACGCGATTCTTAGTGCGATTATGAAATCGCAAAGGCTGCGATTGTTTTTATGCGCAGCTTGTCAATGAAGTATGGCTCCAAATGCTACTCCATCTGAAAGCATTGCAAGTTTGAGTCGCTTATAATGTACATTTGAAAAAGCAACACGCGTCAAACTTCTTTTAAGACACAAGAAGCATTTTTTAACATCTTGTCCAACAAAAGACAACATTTAATAACATGTTTTTACTCCAAATTCACTTCATAACGACAGTTGAGCGTCCTTCTGTGAGATGATGTGGCTTCTTACACAGAATAAGGCAGGCGTGTGTTTATTAGTCATGTTTAATTAATCAAAGCATTTCAATCTTCTGTTTATTCAGCTACAGCGATATGATGCATGTTATCTTCTTCTGATGCAGGGCATATTTTGAGTTTCTGCGCAAGAGCGCCCTCTGGCTTTCAGATGGTGAGCCATTTACTATTGATCACAGAGCCGTACAGCTCTGACAAGCCATGCATTAAATAATCGCAGCCTTTGCCATATCGCATGCGATTTTATATCGATAAATCGTGCAGCCCTACTATGGGCCATTCAGAGTTTGGGTATATTTCTTCCATAAACCGAATTTTAGAAACATTACCATACTGATGAGTAAAGTTGAGTGGTTGGCCTTATATCTGTGCGCAGTTCGCTTATAATGTGCACTGAGAATATAAAGTGCTATAGATTCACTTTATTTTGTGTAATTTACATTTTACTTTAACAAGAAAAATGTAATGCAACAGCAAAATTGACCTTTTTTTTTGTAGTAAGATGTTTACAGCATTTTACCAAATTTAAATAACAAGCAACAGCGATAAGATATTAAATGTCTATATCACTGCTCAAAAATTTAAATACTCTGTTTTGATTGACTGACTAATAGACTGACTGACTAACCAAATGCACTAGTTTAAAGTGATGCAGACCCACACTGTCTGGCTCTTTATGTGGGCAAATTAAATTTTGGACCTAGTCCTTGGGTAAATCACAACATAAAGTAATCATAATACTTGAAGTGAAGTTGCAGAAAAATATTCATGAGCTGCAGGAAGGTGGAAGGTGATCTGTCTAATCCGATCAGGAGGACCCAGTATTGCCAGTGCGCAAGGGGCTGAAAGTCTGAAAGTACAAGCAGAATGAGAAAAAGGAATCAACCCTTTGTTAATTTCATTGTTAAAAAAAAAAAAAAATGTCCAAGACATGAAGTTGCTGTTAAACACATACTTGAAACATAACAGCAGAAAGCATCCAGTATTTTCAGAATCATAGGAGTTTTCTCCAGTTGTGGAATTGGGTACAGCATACACCCTCTGCCAAGAAGCCAAAAAGTTTGAATTAGCACAGGGAATACGAAGAAACGCTTTATCACTGGGGTGAAACTCGCATAAGCGCACAGGTTTACTGTATATGCTCTGCTGGGAGCGCTGAGCTTCCAGCTCATGTTCTCTTGCCAAGGGCATCAACATCAATGCTCCCTCATGCCCCACATGTGCTTGATCACTGACCAATGGGGAGATGGCTGTCACTCCCAAGCCGCAGTGGCAACATTCAGGAGCCCCTGTAGCATTGTCTCAAACAATGGTTCAAAGAGGCTTAGCCTTGTGGAAGCCTGGAGTACAGCTTACACGTCAGAGAGAATTAGTTTGCAGTCTTGATTGTCCTCTGCCATCACCTTCTTTTCTGCCAGACCACTGATGACTGGGATCAATGGCTTCCCTAGTTGTTTTTCACACAGCAGGAGATTCCTCAGTCATCAGCCAGCTTCGTCCTGTTCGAATTGCTTTAAACTTGACAAGCAGGAAACCGCCTGGACTTACTGAGAGAACACTGTAAGGACCCAAAGCACTGTCACTTCTTGGGAATGGAAAAGAATTGATGGCATTATGAGGTCTCAAAAGGTCTGATATGATCAGAGGGCCCAAACTAATGCTGGAGGTGCTGTTGCTGCTCCTGAGAAAAAGCTCTTGACCAAGTGATGTGTGCCATAATAGTCACCAGAAAGTCTGGCCCACTGATTTATGGGATGTTTGGAGACAAACAAAAGGTACCCCACAGTACTTTTGAATTACATAACCATTGTAATCCACAGACCTGTCGCACTGTGTTGTAATATCCCTCCTGTGAGTGGTGCTGAAGATGCTTTGAAGTTGTAGAGTTGCTTCCAGATCAGTGGCTGGAGAAAAAGTAGGGCTGTCAAGGGTTTCTAGGCAGCACAGTAAAGTGAGAGTAACTCTGTTATGGTAAGGAGAGAGATAGAACTCCGTTATAAGCATTTTGCTTGGTGTACTCACCAAACCGTGCTTGTTTTGAGCCCTAAGTAAGTATTATCATTGGTAGGTGATAATTTCCTTCTTCCCTATTTTTGTGTCTGTGTTTTGTAGAATGATATGAATTGTGCTTACTCCTAAAGATTATATTTAGGGAAGATTGGATGGTTGTAACACATGGTGAGTCATAACACTGTCAGTTTAACTAATTAGGTAAAGGGAAATCACTATCAAATCTTTGTCATATAGCCTTTCTGTAGCTCAGACCAATAGAGGATGGTACTAGCAATGTCAAGGACATAGGTTTGATTCCCACAGGGAAAGCAAGAACTGATAAAATGCATACTCTAAATGCAACGCAAGTCACTTTGAATAAATCTGTCTGCCAAATTCATAAATTTAAATGTAAATCATACATGACTATCACTCTCTTGAGATGACAGAAGACATTTAAAAAACTGTAAAAAATGTGAAGCAGCAAAACAATTTTTTATATAAAAACTCACATTTTATTTCTGGTTTAAATTTTGGTTCTCTTCTTTGATTTGATATACATTTTCTCAACTTTCAACTTTATTTGTTAAAAAGTAGAAATATTATAGCTGAGCAGGCTTGGAGTGTTGTTATGCTATACTTTCGCACATACACAGATTGGACAAAACAGAAGTGATACACTGCTGTTTATCTAATTCGTAGTTCATGTATTTTTTTTTTCAATATTTTTGTACCATTTGCTGTTTTAGAGTGATATTTTTCTTGTCTTTTTTTACCATTTGTTATTAAAATTCTTTAAATGAAATCGGGTGGAGTCGGGGAAGGAGTTGATTTTCAAAATGACTTTAATTTGTAGCAGACAAATGTGGGAATATTATGTAAACATTTACAAAACTTTACAAAACCCTCCAAAGCTTACAATGACTTCAGTCAATATTAGGGTGTTTATTCACTTTAGAATACTGATCCAAATAATTAGTAATTCCTTCTTATGGATTTGTTAATACTTAAGTCATTACTAGTGGGTTAGCATGATCTTAACTTTAAAATTAATTATATATTTTGTATTAGTCACATTAATTATGAACATGTATATAGTAGTTATTGGTAGTTTTCTAGGTGGTATGAAAAAAAATAGTAGTTACTGATTAGCTAATAGTGAACCACATTCAACTGAGCACTATTACTTAGTAAATAGCTAGAGTTTCTTGTTAGTTTATAGTAGTAAATAGAATGCTAATAGTGTGTTACTGAAATATAATAATAAAGTGTTACTGAAAACTATTAAAAAGTTCTAAAATATTTTATATATACAGTTCAGCTGTGGCAGTTGCTTTATTGTCTTTTTGACAAATTTTAAACTGTTCAACAAATCTTATTTCCTCTACTTTTGATCCCAAAGTGATGCAATGAAATGATTCAATATAAGCATAACAATCTCATTTTATTCCAAGAACAATAATCCCCAAACATCATACAACACATTCTCCAATGAGTAACATTCTGGTGTTTCTCTGGATCATATCTTGAACCAATCAGATGGACTTTGCCTTCATTGTCAGCTGGTGAAGACAAATTTGCAGTGCATGCAAAACTTTTTTTTTTTTTTTTTTTTAAGGTTTCAAAGCAATCTTCTTGTTTTCAAAGTTCTACACTGAATTAAGCCTTGAAAGAAAGAGAGAAGCAAGTTACTTCTAAAAGTTACAATTATGTAGTTCATGGTTTACATGGAGCCAAGGGTCTGACAACAACTTAGCAGAAAATGAATTCTGATAAATATAGCCAAAGCTTTCAGTGTCTGTGAACTTGTCTAGTTATGAGTCAACATCTGAAGCAATTTGTATTAAAAGCAGTTTACATCTGAATATTTATGTCTCAGATGTAATCATACCTGCGAGGTATGCCGTGAAATATAAGTTCAGTACCAAATGGTTCATATAACCCTCCAAATGAGTATATTTTTCTCCCTTTTTCAATGATGCTCTCATAATACCAAGCCACTTTGTCTAATGTGACAATGTCAAAGGTGACAGACAGGCATATTAAATGCTAAGCAGATAATGCTTGTTAATAATACAACACAACACAAATCCCTTGTTTTTTCACCTTCTTTCGATTAATGTGAAAAAGCTTAATAATAATATTCCCCTTAGTCCAATGAATAATACAACCCTCTCATTTCAGGTGAGGGCACATACCTCTGGCATTGCAAAATAATAGAACCATTTTATGATTGTGGCAAAATCCGTAAAGCTGGATTAATGCTTTTAATCAACAGTTTATGCCAGAGAAGTTATAAACCTGCAAAAAAAATGTAATGCAATTATTGAAAGCGAATTAAATGTTTTTAAAGTCGGCTTCCTGAGCCCCGATAATAAATAAATAAATATTATAACTATAATGGCAAATGTTTCTTTTTTTCTCTTTCTCATTTATTCTTTCAGCTTCTTTTACAAAGCAATTTGATTATAGCTGCTTAGTATTTACATTTTAGAAGCACAGAGAGCAGGGGGGAATGAGTTTATGACGAAAGAAAAAAACAGTTGGCGAGTGTCTCTGGGTGCAGCTGCTGTAATAAGGAGCAATGATACACAATATATCTCCTTTAATGTTTATTATGAAAAGAGGGTATAAAATCTGGATATTCTAAGGCCCAATACACAGACTCAAGGCCGGTGATTCAGTTTTAAAAAATCAGGAATATTATACAATATAATCATTTATGGACATACTTTTAATGAGGATTAAAACTTAGTAGCAGCAACAAAGCATTCCAACATAAGGCTCTTTGAGAGGATTGAGGAGAGCAGTGGGGCCTTTAGAAAGATGAAGATGGCCTTCTTTCCTACAGAAATCAATAAAAACTGCCAATTCCAATTGATTAGACAAGCAGGAGACTGACTAAAACCCATTGGGATTAGAGGCAATGCAGATAGCCATTAAGATATTTCAAAAGCAACAGGAGGGATGTTTCTTTTCCATCCACTGCCTTTGTTTTCTTTTCTTTCTTTTTTTTTTTTCTTTCTATGAAATTTCACTTTATATTGTCTTCAACTACTATGTACTAACATTTAAATGAAGTTAAATGAATAATTTGCTACAATGCACTAACCGTAACTCTATAAGCCTAACCGTAACTCTATATTAAAAGGGGGACTCAGTAGAATTTCAAATACACTGTTTGGACAACAAACGCGTAACCAATCAGCATTTGGGGGCGTATGACGGTCGAGGAGAGAGAAGGAGCAAGGGGGAGATTTGAAAATAAGAAAAAAAAAAAACTGCAGAAAGAGAGATGGGACACAATACAAAAGAGCTCAAAAGAATATCACTGGAATGAAGGTTTATGACTGGGCAAGCGCTTTAGGACCGCGTTATTATTAGAAAAGTTTTCCAGAGAGAGCTAAGAGGGAAGGCCTGAAAACAGACACAGAGGCTGCTTTGATCCTGCTTCTCATGTGAGTAACACTGGGTTTTGACTGTCTGGAGCTGCTGTGCTGTTTGCGACTTACAACAAAAGCTTTGTATTTACTCTTGTGTACTATACGTTAATTTTTTGTGCTTCCTTGTCATTCATTTATCAACTGCGCTTTATTTATCATGAAGCATTTTGTTGCATGTCAGCTGTGAAAAACTTGCATTGCATGTGTAACAGTGGCCAGACAGTGAGAGTTCTGCAGTTAAATCACTGTGCACTGACAACCGCTAGAGAATTTGGTGTTTAGCGTCATTGGTAGTGCATTTTTGGAGAGTTTTGGAGGCAGAGCAATGAAGAGAGGGGTGAGTTTGTTTGTGTTGATTTCAAATATTAACAATGTCCAACAGCGTTGTTCAAAATCTACTTACCACACCTTTAAGTAATATTACTTAATTTAATATTACTCAGTACTTATTTGAATAAATACAATGTAACTACGTCACCTTAAAATAAAGTGTATCAGATTTTGGTTATCAATGCACATTATTAATTTCTAACAATAAATTACAACGGTTTGTTAGTGAATTCGACCAGGTTTTCTCTGTGTTCTGGTGAGCTGATGCAGTTCTCAAAAATCATTATATCTTCAGGGTGAAAAATGGTTCTTTAAATACTTAACATCATCATGTCCAGTGCTTCAGCTGTGGGTCTTGTTCATACATTTCAGATTCTTTTATTATTAATAAAAGTTCTAAATCTACTCATTTGGAAGAGAAAAAAAATCTGATCATTGACATTCTGTTGTGGAAATGTTAACAGAATCTGATGCTCAGCATCTTTCATCTCTTTAGATTGACGTCCTGTCACTCAGCTTTCTGTATTGCAAGACTGCTCCCAGTGGATGACAAAAAGCCCAACTTTAAATACTCTTAACAATAAAAAGCATATTTCAGGCTGAGGGCCTTTGGGGTGCATGTGGAGGCAGGTGTTCTGGAAGGTTATTTGAATGATTAAATCAAAGGCTGGGGGTAGTGATGTATGAAGAACTGTAGCATTTCAGCTTCAGTGGCTGAAGGGAGTCATTACAATTTAAAATGAACTTTAATGTTCTTTCAGAGCAGCAGGTAATTTTAGTTGGGCCTCTATAATGTCAGCATGTGTATTTGTTAAAAGGGAGAGAGGGAAAAAGATAGTGAAGGAGATCATAAAGCCATGTGTACACCCATACGCAAATCCATCCTTCCTTTACAGCCTGGCCACATGGAGGATATATAAATGAGAAAATGTGTGTATACATGTGTGGGTGTGTCCATATGTGCATTTGCTTGTTCACACACATATTTGCCTTCATTTTGAAGTGTGTGAAACAATTTAGAAGGAAATCAATGTTAAGTGATATTAAGTGTAGCACAGACACTAAAGCAGATTGCATTATTCAACACTTAACAGCACATGACAGCTGTTTGATGCAGGTGGAGTGCTGTCGGCTGCTCAGATTCTTAATATTTAACACTTCAGGAAGTCTTGGCTGGCCGAGCTGGACTGCATCACAGGTCAAAGAATGGAATGTCAAGACTTTCGCTTCAATGTCATAATAATAATGACATTGAGAAAAGTATTAATTATATATTACTTTACAGTTAAATAAAAAATGTGTTGCATCAAATATTTAGAATTCCTTTCACTGAAATTAAGTTTCTTATCCACACGTCCAGTGCTCATATTCAATATTAAAACAATTCAAGGGTCTTCAAGTGAGACTATTGTAGCACTTGAAGGTCATCAAATGATGATGCTTTGGCCATTGTGCTGGAGATTCCCATTTTAAACAGTAAATTACTCATAAATGAAATCTCATTTACTTTTGATTGTCAGTCCTGTTCCAGTTTGCATTATATTTTATTAGTTATTTATTAGTTACCCATAAAAATAGGCCCAACTCATAAATGTATCATATATCCTGCTCGGTCATTATTGTTAAATGTGGTAAGGCTTTGTTATATAAAACCTGTCGTGTCTTGGAATGATCTTGAGCAGGTTTTGCTGACATTGGCCCTATGCCTCGTGTAATGCAGTATCGCACAATATATTTAGTATCCCTAAGACACCCATCATATCAACGGCTTCATATACTATATATGATCTTACTTAAATTAAATTTTGTCCCTCTTGGTTTGACAGTAAGCTAAAAATACTGCTAAAGCTGGAGAAGGTTGGTGAGGTCTAAGACAGGACAGAAAAAAGACTGTGTCTTGCTCATGCGGTGCAATAATGACCAGATGGGTAATACTCGGATAACTTTCCTTTGTAGTCTTTAAAATCTTTGTTAAAATTTCCAGAAAAGAATGAGAATTATATGGCCATGAAAATGAGGAATAGAGGAGGCCATTGAGATGGAAAGAGCTTATCAGTAACTCAAATATTAAGAAACGGAAGAGGAACAGAAGAGCAAGCAGTGGGTTGAATGTGTGTTCACTGATTTATAAGTGTCTATATATTCACAGATCTATCTTATCCTGAAGAATTTATAGGGATAGTTCACAAAAAAATGTCTTCTGTAAAATACAATATATGGTTATGTTTAAGGGTGGTTTAATGGGGTATGGGAAGGTTCGACAGTGTAATAGATGTAACTGCAGAAATTAATTACAGCTTTAATTATATGCAGGCATTTTTTTTTTTACAGTGTATAAAATAGTTAGAGTTAAAGACTTCTAGTTAAAGACACTTAAAGTGGAACATATATCCCCTAAATGTTTGCAAGACATTTAGTATGTTTATTTGGCCTTTTGAATTGTGGAGACAGTAGAGATGTCCTAACAGCATAGTAGTTTTCAGGTTTTCAAACACTATAAAGACACGTCCATTCCTATAATGTACTGTAGGTAAACCAGAAACACGCACACATGCTACACATTTAAAAGTATACAACAGCTTTGTTGCATTAACACATGCTTCCTTTTACTCAGCTTTTACCCAATCACTGCCATGCTGCAGTTAGGTGTACACTTTACTTCGGGAAATGTTGACGTAGTACATCATTAGCTGTCCCTAAGTACAGCATTAGAGGGGGAGAGGAAGGGGAAAGGGAAAGTGGAAAGAAATGATCATGGGCTCAGAAGTCCCCATTATAACCTCCACCTCTCCCCTCCACTATTCAGCAATGGTCTCAAAATGGAATATAAAACACTCTCTCTCCATATTTCTTTTTACGTCTCTCTCTTTCTCTGTGTCAAGGCTCTGGGGAGGTATGGTAGGGTTGTGGCATTGAAGAGAAAGTTCACCTCATACTAGTGAAGCTTCTTATGGAGCTTGTTAAGCCGAACACCTGCATGCTACAACGGCCCAATTCAGCATCCTTTAACTTCATGTCATTCCCTTCACCTCTTAATCTTTTTCCTTTTTCTCTAACCCCCCCTCAGAAAAAGGTTGGGAGAAGGATATGACACATGCTGGAGAAGAGACACTGGTGCTAAAGATGCTACAAGGAAATGGGATAAAATTATAGCAATGTAAGGCAACCTGGAAGAACGAGGAAGAGAAAACCCCCAATCACCCCCCACCTGACATCCATGAGGGCTGTGAGTTATGCAGAATGGAGGAATGAAAAGCAAGAAAGAGCTATGTTCTGTGCTTTTGACATGCAACAAGGGCAGAAAGCTATAGAAAAAGCGAGCAAGAATGACAGAGTGAGATTTACAGAAGGCAGAAATAGTCAACCTTCTAGTAATTCTCTTGACATTCAAATGATGATAAATGGAAGAATAGAAGACCTGAAAGCAAGAGAGAGCTCAAGTGCTCCTGGATGTGAGTGACTCTTGGGCACAGGGCAGATACCTCAACAGCCTCATCAATAGGTTACTCTCATTATGAGCACATCTCCATGGTAACCATCAGGTGTAGAGTAATAGCCAATGGCTATGACCTGTAGACTCCTCATCACTTATGCAAAAGTTTTTACCACCAGCTTCATGCTAAACGAGTTACTTAGTTACAGACACTGGGAGTCAGGTGCTACATGTTTCATTAACAATTGCCACTCATCTTAGTTATTCTTAGCTACTTATGAGGGCTTTCTGTTGAGGTATGATAGGTAAGCATGATTAGCATGGTCTAAAAAGTTTGGCAAAACAAACTGAAGAAATGATTTAATACTCTGAAAAACATATCTTCCTATGTCCGCCAATCAGACACTGTCCACTGTGTAGAGTTAGATAAGAGCAAAAAAGATACATAATGAATAACATTTTCCAATCCAAATGCTGGACTCAGAGAAGACATAGATTAATATACACGTAGGGCCTAAAATGAACACTCGCCAAGAGCCAAACGTGAGTAAAAATTGGCGTTGACGAGTATATACAATGGTGTCATATTTTTATGAATTCTAGCAATGCAATGTTGTGAGAACATGAACGTGAACAAAAGTGAACTGCCTGTTTCATGGCTGGTAAAATATATTTATAACCGGTAAATTTTCTTAAGTCACTGGCCATTCGCAGGTGTGGCAAAAAGTTAGTTTAAGGCTCTGTATACATGTATACATTATATGATTAATATATACCCTGTTTACAGTATTTTTTTATGAACTCATACTACTCTCCACTCTACATTCTGGCAGGCCATTGTGACACATATTATTCCATCTTTGGTCACACGCAGATTGCAAAGTTACGATATTGAATACAATTATATTATTTTTCTGTTTGTACACAGTACAGAAGTCACTCCCGAAATTGCGATGAATGACAGGTAGAAAACATTGCAACATATTGGAGTCTCGCAGCTTTGAGCAAGAAACAAAGTTAGCAGTTTATGATGTTTGGTGTCTGATAATTTTGACCAAGGGAATACTAGTGACCAAAAATGCATTATTTAAATCAGTGTTGACCATTTTGTTTATGTTCTTAAAGTTGTTGTTTTTAAACAGTGCTCTCTTCCAAATTGCCATGTCTTAATTTTTCATTGAAAGACAGACAATCATACATATTCTGGAATATTTAGGTTTATTTCAGTGTGCCAAGATGCTTATTTCGTTATAACAAATATAGGCTAATGGTTTTTTGTAGCAAAATATGGGAACACTGTAGTACTAAGAAGATGTAAGATTTTAGCTGGGATGAAATGCAAATTCATCCTGCATGCTCTAAATGTATCTTATTGTGAATTATATATTTCTTTCAGCTTAACAGTTTAAACTCATTAGCTCCAAATGTGTGTTAATAATAAAAAATAAAAACCATTATAATTATTTTTTTTGTTTTATATTTTTCATTCCTGTTCAGTTCTGAATACCATTAAAGGGTTACTGTTAAAAGATACCATTAAATGTTTTAAAGGATTTGTTGTGGAGTGAGAGGAACTAAAATACATGTATTATAGTGTTTATACTGTTTGTAAATGTTATTTGTCACTATACCTGAATTTTTTGGGAGGTAATTCAGTTGTAGAATGCAGTTGTCACTCACATAACTAATCAAACTAAGTGTGTACAGAAAGGAGCAGAGCATGAGGAGAGACTGGACAGCTGCCCATTCCAGCGGCAACTCTAATACTGTGCAAGGTTAATTAAACTGGCTAGCCCTCCCACATCCAATGGTGTAAGCTCCGAGCACACTGATAAGTGGAGTCAAAGTTCAACATGGCATCATGTAGGAGGAGTGTCTAACCTGCCACTAAAGGAGAAGCTTTCAGTGGAACACAGTAGCTAGTTTCATCCAAAACCGTCATGAAACCTTTTCCCATCACCTGTGCTCCTGATCTGTCAGTGTTGTTCAGACAAACAAGATTTGCGTGCATTCTTGCAGGATGGAGAGATTGACCCAGAAAAAAAGCAATGGTGAATGATAGTCGGTGTTCAGGGGTGAGATGAGGGGCAGGGACCACTACTGACTACGCTATTGCCTGTGGTTAGTGCAGACCAGGGTCTAATAACTGACGTCTGTTGAACTGCCTGCTGCTACGGGCAGATGATAGCTTAGAGGAAAGTGACCTTGAGTAGATGTTTGGCTACAGTCCTGAAGCCAAAAATGAAGGTGCCAATGGGAAGGTTTTGTTGTAACATAAATGCTTTATTGGCTGACAATATGGCACACCTGAGAGCCACAAGTTGGCCACCTTTATGAAACAACGATGCATTTATGTGCCTTTCAATGGGACATGAATCGCACCCCTTACACAATTACTCAATACGTCATTGTCTTCAGTTCTGCCAAGAAAAATAATGTATTCTCCTTTCTCAAATCACTAAAGGATGGCAAGGTGTTCCATGACACTCAATCATAGCTTTGATCAGGTGGCACATGCCAAATACTTTTGATGTTAGAAGACAAGAGACGCCATGCCACCATGTTGCCTTTCAACAGACTTTTTTTTTTTTTTTTGCCACATCACAGCATTACATCTTTAACAGCAAACAAGTCGAAACTCATCTGTGAAATGGGTTTCAAAGTATAGCATTTCTTTTGAACAAATTCCATAGGGCCTAATGCATTTCTTATCACAAAAGACGAATCCATGCTGTCTCATTACTGCTGATAAGCCATTTTGTTGAGTTCAGAAGTACAGTATTGCCCATTACTGCCTTACTAATGGGTGGTATACTGATGCTGCTTCAGGCATGAAGCCATAATTGTCCCACTGACGATGCCCAAAGGAAAGAGAAACAATCATTATGTTTCAGAATGATTTTACAACATAGCAATTAAGTTTTCATAAATTGAGGAGAACAAATTAGGGGGAGGGTGTTATGAGAACTAAGGGTGATACTTGAGTGCAGGTGTGAAGATATAAGGTGAGGAAGTAAAAAAAAAAAAAAATCACTCTCGCTCTCTCATTGTATGCCTCATTTTGAGCTGGAAGGATTGCCGTTTTCTCCTCTGTGTTTACTTTTAAATCCACCCTTAAATCCACCCTTTATCCTTTTTTATATGCGGCTATTTACTTTGAGAGAAACATCTTTGTTAGAGACAGTCATATTTGCAGATTAAACAGAACATCCTAAATTAATCAGTCTTAATGAAAGGGCAGAAAAGATGAGAGACAAATAAGGTGAAAGAAAGTGTGGGAGGGAAAGATTAGTTATTTTCTTCCTTTTTTGTATCAATCTCTGATAGTTTTATATTAAAAAAAAAGAACAAGGTATTTAAAGTAAAGTTTGTCAAGGTTTTTTTTTTTTTTTCATTCATAAATAAGTGTGCATGGCAAATAATCGTCTAACTACATTGAATCTCCAACCCATCAATAGTTAAATGACTTATAATTAGCCTACCTTTCATTGCAAACTTTCGTGCAAACTCAACAGGTAAGTTCTTATATTCTGTGATGCCTTCGATTAGGGAACACATATTTACCATTATGTTGTTGCTTATTAGCATACATACACTGTAAAAAAAATCCCGTTGTTTCTACGGAAAAATACCGGCAGCTGTGGTTACCAGAACAATTCTGTAAAAATGACATCAAACCGTAAACATACTTACGGAGTTACATGTGAATTTTACATTTTAAATATGTATATTTAACATTGGATTTCAGTACACTGTAAAAAAAATCCCAGTAAAATTTACGGTAAAATAACATATTTCATTAACTGATATAATGTTAATTTACCAGCCTAATGAAGTACTAATATCTGTTTTGTATCTTTATAATACACTGACAGTCACTAAACACAGTGGTGATGAGAGTCACATGATGAATCAAAGTTCATCACAAGCAGCTTTTCCACAAGCTGAGGAGCACAATACTAATATATAGAAGGTGCACACAGTGTCATTCACACACACACTAAACACCATCATGGTAACATGCATGAAATTTTAAAAATGCAATAAACATTAATTTAACAACATTAAATGTAACATAAAACCCTAATGTACATAACTGATTAGAAAAAAATGAGAAAAACTAAGAAGAAACAGAGTTATTTCAACAAAAACATATCAAATGTGAAGTGTCACGCAGGGAATTGTGGGAATGTCAATTTACGGTTTTTCACTGTAAATTTTACAATTAATTGTTATTTTTCACTTTCAAAAACTGTGAATTTAACGGTATTTTATCGTAAAATTACATTAAATGTACCGTTACATCTATTACAGTTATTCACCGTATATAGTACGGAAACTTTCTGTAAACCAATTAACAGTTTTTCACCGCAGCATTTTTACAGTCTTTTACTGTTAAAATCACGGTAATTTTTTACAGTGTATTACTAGCTTATTGGCTGTTTATTAATACATATAAAGCACATGTTATTGCTTTATCCTGCATGACCATATTCCACAACTCTTAACCCCAAACCCATGGCCGTTCATGTTAAATTGACTTGAAATGGTTACTAGAACTCACTTGAAGTTTTCACTTTGACATGTTTCAGTCTAACCAATCAAACAGGACTTTCACTTCCCACCATGCTTTTCACCGGGCTGAAGTGGGAGAGTAAATGTTGAAATAGTGTTATTTTATGCATTTTTTAGAAAGATGAGAATATGATATAATATATATATATATATATATATATATATATATATATATATATAATATATATAATTCATCTATTTAAATAGAATTCATTACAAACAGATTTCCAGGCATTTCTCTTGTTTTCCCCCTACAGTTGATGTATTTTGCTTGCTTTAAAAGAACTGTCTCTTGTAAAGTTTTTTTATTATTATTGCAGTCTTCTTCTGCTGCCATTGTTTTCCTTGGATTTGCTTCTCAGTTCCATGCAATTTTAAGGTTTTCTTGGTTCATTCCATGTTTTCTAGGCAACCTCTCTCATGCTAATTCAGATTAGCACAGTTGGTTTTAAATTAATCTAGTTTATTTGAATTCAGGACTTCATAGTCCAGGTTTTAGTAATCTGTACTTAATCTGTGTTTCAGAAAGCCATTTTTTAAGCCACGATTAACTATTATAGATTAAGGCCTATCCTGGCTTAATTTAAACCCTGTCTGGGAAACCGCCCCTTAATACTTAACAGTTGTTCTAGGATAGAAATGTTAAACGACCAAACAAAACTGGTGCAAACTAATAAACTTTTGTCTAATTTGGCCATTTTGAATTAAAAATAGGCCAATATAATTTAAATGTTTGATGTAATGTATTAGCCTAACTGTCAATGTGAGGGGATAAGAAACATTAACAAAGCCTTTTTCATCATATTAGGTATAAGATTAATAATGAATGTGGACATATTGTGAATGAATTTAAAGTCCCCCTGAAATTAAAATGTAAGTTTTCCTTCAATAAACCCCATATTACTGCTTATTGATAGTAAGTAAGGTAGTTTGTTGTAGTGGTTTATGTATGGGCAGGGTTTTACAATCAGCGAGATGTAGTTAGGGGGGTTGGGGGGGTTGAATTCTCTGATCTACATATGTGCATTTTAAGATGTTTGAAGGCCAAAAATTGGATAACAATAGCTTTAAAACCATATCAGTGGGCGGTAGATTATTTGTCAATATCTGCTCTCTCCTCCTCTCCATCACTCTTTTTTTTCTAAAGCTGAGCCTCAACTGATAGTCTTTCCATTTTTGTCAGTGTACAATCAAGTGTTAGTGAAGAAAGTAAACATAGAGTCAACTGATATTTTATGTTTTATGAATAATTTTCTTAGAAAGTTAATTTACTGAGGGCTGCTAGGAAAAGCTAGGTCACTAATTCTTTAAAGGCCCGCTGAAGTGTCTTGGAACGCGCAGCATTATTCAGTGTGTTGACGTAATTTCAACTGAAACTTTTTAAAAATAGCCAATAGCGTTTTGTTTATACCACAGCTCGGCCAGAGCCGTTAAACTCGGTAAAACCTCCGTTTCCTTATAATCTCTAACAGTCTCTCCTCCTAATGCCCTCTATATCACTTTAAAATACAGCATTATGTGCAGAATTCAAATGGGTCCGATACCTTTTGTGGTCTGAGCCGACTCGTGGTCTGCTGATATGATCCGCTCTGTGCTCTCGTGTTTGGACCAGAGCAGCTCGCGCTGCGGCAGTTCACATGACACTGAAACGAAAACGGACTTCATTTGCATTAGTGGAAAGCATATTTACACTGAATCGTTCCCTATTCTCTATATTGTGCATTGTGTCATTCACCATGTAGAAACTAGTAAATGTGTGAACAAATGACCGATTTCAGCCGCAGCTTGTCTGTTGGAGGGGGCGGGACACTTCAGATTCTAGAGAGCATGTGATTGGACAGAAGATTTGACGAGAAGCTGAAGTGCGATGTGATGTCATGAAAATCCATGATCCATGATCCATTTTAGCGGAAATGAGAGACTGTAAGTTTTCAATGCTTGTATCTCCTAAATGTGAATTTTGTCATTGTTTTGGAACACACCAGCCTATTCATAACCTTAAGGCTAACATATTCATTAGGGGTGTAACAATACATCGATATATATCGATACATCGATCTAATGTCTAACGATCCGATACATCGATGCAATGCATAAAAAATCGATACCTGTGGGTTATTTATAGAGGCACCTTTGTTTTAACATTCTCCACATTTTCACACTATATCAGTCTATGCATTATCGCCAACACATGAATTCTCATTTAAACTACCTTTCAGAACTTGTGAAAGACACTCGGGACAGTAGATGGAACTGTCAGTGCTGAATCTTCACGAAAGTTTATAATTTGCTTGTGTTTAAAGCCTTTCAAGCAGTGCGCACACATCTCAAACAGTGTCCATTAGATCACAACACTGGAGAATAGAGTGCTATGAATCGTTCTTCACAGACACGGTAACTGAAATTAAAACTGTTAAAAGAATATGGTCAATAAACTGCCGCATAAGAGCGCCACACGCTCTTACTCTGTGTTGCTTCAAGCACATCATTCTGCACACGGGATGCGCATATGTGCTTTGTGCCGCTCTGTATTGGAGCCTTTATAATTAATTTGCACAATGAAAGAATATTAATAGCCTATCTTGTTTTGTCCTACCTATAATATGCTGTTGCTTCATTAAAAACCTGCACTATACATTTAAAAGAAATGTCTTTTAATTATTATACATTTTGAAATAAATGTTTGTTATATATTTTGGTTGAGTTAATAAAAATTTAATTGGTTGTGTAAAATAGGCTCAAAATATCGAAATATTAATCAAATCGAATCGTATCGTAATCGTATCGCAGAACTTTTTGACGTATCGGAAAATATCGAATCGCTGGCTAGGAGAATCGATATTGTATTGAATCGTGATGAACTGTCCGATTTACACCCCTAATATTCATACTAAAAGCTAAAAAACTACTAATTAATAGTGAATGTGTTACCTTATATGCTAATATCAGCACTCATTTTTTTCGATTATGTTTTTGAAGTTGGTAGACAACAATTTCTCAACCTCTGATTTATCTAAATGAACTTCATACTGCAAGGTTGGTGTCTCCAGGGCAAACTGATATTTAAAATAATAATAATAATAATAATAATAATAATATAATAACAATATGGCATCATCGTTATGCAGTCAGAATTAATTACCTGTCATCTGTACATCTTTTGTTCTTTTGCATTGTTTTGAGAACTTGTTTAGCTGTGACGAGACTGAGAGGGGAATAATGCTCATGGAGTGTGATTTGTTTTTGATGTTCAGAGCGAATAAAACCAGGTGTTAACAAGTGCAGACAGTCGTGGCAGGGCTGGGGAAATGCTTACAATTCATAATCATAATTACCTCATGAATAATCATGCAAGTAAGATCAGGTACCATGATAATTATTTGACTGAGAAATGAGGGGAAAAAAGAAATATTAAAAGTTAACTTTTTCCTCCTGATTTTAGTTACAGTTCGTAAAGTGTCGGATATGTTGAAATGGCTCTTTTTAGGGTAACTGTTATTTCCATTCAGAGCTCCTGTGATATAAATGGTGAATTAAAGAAAAGCACTCCATGTCCTCTAATATGTCTGTCTGAACGATGGTCCTTTGAATGCTAACAACACCAAAGGTTGACAGGTCCTCATGCCTTTTTTAAGATGGAGGGATGGAGAGCATGACCTGACTCTTTATCTTGTCCACTCTCATTTGATTCCCCATTGTAGCAGGACAGCTCAATCAAACTATATCGTCCAAAGCCACAATAGAGCAGTGAAGGAAATAGGAAGGGTGAACAGTGCACCAGGGCTGTGATAAGGGTTGACGAGTGATACTGTCTTCTCCTACCTGCACCTGGTCATTATCACCTAGTTGAGATTCTTCCATGCTGTAGCACAATCTGACAATCACACTGTTTTTAATCACCGCAGCAGATGTACCTATTATTATTAGCTAGAACAGCTGTTAGACAAAGCCTGGAAGATGCAATCTGTTAACACTGTACTATAAAGCACATTTATAATAATTCTTTGTTTTTATATAGTGCTTTTCTGGCACTCGACTCAAAAGCTTTACATTGAGAAACTGCTCAATTACCATGACTGTTGCAGCATCCACCTGCAATTATGCATCAGAAGCTACTATATAGTGAAGTGGTTCTCACCCAGAGCACTGGGGCCCACTAGATGGATGATGACATCACTGTTTTCTGCAGAGCTGCTTTATAGCTGAAGTGAATTCTGTTTGCATCTCTGAGTCATTATATTTTTCTGTTTATCACAGTAAAGCTGCTTTAAAACAATCTGTACCTGTACTGCAAGGGGCTTCAAGATAAGACAGAATAAGCATTAAAATAAGCTAAACAACTAAAAACCATAAATCATAAATTAAATAAAATCTTACATAAAATTCTGGCTGTATGAAGTAGCCTAATTTTGGGCATGTTTATGATGAATATACATTTTCTATGTCGCCCAAGGTGTTTCTTATTTGTCGTGTCTAATTTAGATCTGTGTCCTAAACTGATACGTTTAAAGGTGAAGTATGTAATTTCTGTGACACTACAGCCACCTAGCAGACTTACAAAAATACAGCATATTTTGCAAATGCACCTTTCGCCTGTCGCGCCTCCGTCAACTCGGCTTGTGAAGGCACGTCTCAACAGGTAAATGTAGGCTACTCTCAATAAAAGGTCCAACATATTAGAAATACTTTTCGCTGTGTTGCTATGTGTAATTAACTGAGGAATCTAGAGAGAACATGAGTGTCTCGCTTATTAGCTATAAACCCATTCAGCGTAACTGATGCACCACCCAGCGTGCTAAAAAAGTCACCGCTCACCACTGGTATACATACTATATCCTGCAGAAATAGTAAGAGTGTTTGCTATTCCAAACATTTCAAGAGTAATTCATAGATTATTCTGAATTGTGTCAAGTGTTACTCCCTGGGATTTTAAGCAAACAGGAGCAGTCAGGATCTCATCCAAACTGATGTGGAATTTTAGGGTATAGTGCCCCTTGTCACTATAGTGGGAATTTAGGTCTCACAAAGAGTACAGGTTTAGTGCCCCCTGCTGGTGTCACTAACACCCCTTCCTGTAACTTCCCCTGGAGGTCTCCATACAGCAGGGGTGCAAAACTCAGTTTCTGGAGGTCCACAGAGCTGCAATGTTTAGTTTCAACCCTAATTTAATGCACCTGATGCAGCTCATCAAGTCCTTCTGGATTATTTGAAAACTACAGGTATGTGTGATGGAGCAGGGTTAGAATTAAACTCTGCAGGACTGTGGCCCACCAGGAGCTGAGTTTGGCACCCCTGCCATACAGGTACAGTACTGGACAGACTGAACCCTGCTCAGCTAACCAGTCAGGGTGAGGCTTTGTCTGAGAGGCTAAAATCTTCCATGTTTTTTTCTCCTTTCTTTCTCTTTCTCTCTTTTAAAATGTGCACAAGTGATACAGGTGCTGAATGTTGATTCCAACAATAGATGGAAACAATCTGAAAAGTAGAGGAGGAAGAGTATGTGTAAGAGTATGTGTATGTGTTTTCTGCAGAACTGCTTAAAAACTATAACCAGGCTTTTGAACTAAAATTTCAAAACCATAATGCCATTTATCAAAAATCACACCCATTTCCCTAAACTATAAACACTATTCCCCTGTTTTGACACATGAATCAGATTTGTTGAACTGTCTCTGCAAAACTCTAGACACAAATACCTTCATTTCTCATTGCCTACACCATGTTGTCATTTAGAAAGCACTAGCATTCAATATTGTTCACTCAAGTCAGCATAGCTTGAGCTCAATTAGCACACAGTTACCCACGTGGAAACACTAAGAGTCAAAATTTATCACACACCAATCAGAACCTTCAATAGAGAGATAGAAGAGCCCGAGTCAGTTCATTCAGTTTTGGAACAATGGATCCAGAGAGACGTGATTGAAAAGGTCGAGGACACCAGAGAAGAAGAGGAGGAAGAGGATGAGCAAGAGCAGTAAGGAGTGGAGGAAGAGGTGAAGGAAGAGGAGGAGGATGAGGATGAGGTGCAAGGAGGCAAGGAGTCTCAGATGAAATTCGTGCCACTAGTTGACCATCTCCTTGTCCATGGTATTACTATGAGCGAGGCTCTTCCATTTCCTCTTCCATTTTGTAAAAAGGATGTGTTACGGTTACAGTAATCAGTACTTTTATTTTTGTAGAACACAGAGACGATGGAATGGAAGAAGCCTGACTAGACATTTCAGTTGATGCGTGCCAGGGGTGGATCAGGCATGCAAGAGGATTTTACCTCCGCTGCCTGGATAGGACCAGTGCAGCCTGTGATGTTGACGAGATTATCTGGCCTGTCCCATACCAAAGATGTGATGATGGGGCATAATATTTTTTGTTGTTTTTTGGTGTATTGTACTGTACATTACATTAAGGAATAAAAAAGGTGCAAATGTATACATGTGTTCATCATGTGAAAAGTTCTGTGAGGGGGAGAACCACAAGCAACACAACTTATTACTGGGTATTGGTTTTGGTTTTTGTAGTATTGTTTTGAATTTATCTCACTGGTGTGTAAGACTATGTTGTAGTGTGTGTTTTTGAGGGCTTGTGTGTGATGTCTGAGGGCAAAGTTTGTTTTTTCAGCAAGAGTGAATGGTTTTGAGTGCAGAGCTTCATTTTGACCTGACAATAGGATGTTTGGGGAATTGGGTGAGACCTTATGGAATTGTGTTTACTGTTTTGAGAATATGATGCATAGTTTCAAGAAATGTGTTTAAGTAATCGATAAAAACTGTAATTTACATAATAATTGATGGTCTTTACAACATAAGTGAATCAACACTGAACTGACTTCAGCTGAACAATGACACTATTTTCTTTTAGAGCTGTTGTACAGCCGAAATTAACCCTCTTTGCATTACTGATCATCATGTACCTGTTATCACTGTAAAGCTGCTTTGACTATACTATACTATACTATACTATACTAGACTAGACTAGACTAGACTAGTATCTGTGTAGTATAAATTGCAACTGAAATAAAGGTGACTTGACTTGAGTGTGCTGTATCATGCTTTTCATTTAGAGTTTTCTTTGACCTTTTAGTCATTTGCATTTAGACTGCTGTATGTTTGCAGTATGTAAATACTGAATATACAGACATTCAATACTATATTGAATATAATACTTGCAGTACATACAGTATACTATATATTTACATTACTTATGATTTCTATACATTTTATGTAATGGCAAAATGTGTTTACTGTGTTACAATATACTTTTTTCTGTAACCTCATGTTTTGGATGTTGTGTTTTCCATTTTTTAATGTAGTGTCTAATGAATGATCTGCAGTGTTTATACAGTAGTCATCATTTGAAGTGGTTTAAAAAAAGGTTAATCAAAGTTGTCCTAAGAACTAAGTTGTCCTAAGAAGAAGTTTTTAGGGCAACTTTGATGAAAGGTTTTGATTCACTTCAAATGTTGACTACTATATATTGCTTAAAGTGTGTATGATCTGAAAGCTTTGTTTGATTTTGCCATAAGAGTCAGAGCTTTTGTGAAATTAGTTTGAAGATTAGGATTTGTGTTTAATGTTTTGAGAAAATGAGTGATGGTTTCAAAAAATGTGTTTTAGCAATTCAGAAAAACTGTAAGATTAAATGTTAAATATATTTCATCATATACAGTGAAAGAGTAAGAAAAGCTGTGTTATAGCTCAAGCTGCCAGGTTTCCCAGTATAACAACTCAGATACACATATGTACATCTTGCTAATGAGAGATTTGTAATCTGAGTCTAAATGTTTTATTGTGTTTGGATTGATTTTAAGGGTGACACAACTGGCATTGCTTAGGGATCCTGCTGCATGTGTTTTCAGGCAAGAGCGAATCTTTAGAGAGTGTCATATGGTTGCTGAGAGTGATGAAAGGCTGTAAAGGAAAATTTATATCAAAAGCCCTTATATAGAGATATGTTTGGGTGTGTTTTATGCAAATGACTAACCTCGAGCATGCGGTAGCTCATTTAGAATACTCCAAATTCATTAACATTCCAACAAGGTTAAGACAAATTAATGTGCGCACACACGTGTTGTGAATTAGGTCGGGTTTTTTTTTTTTTTTTTTTTTGTGATAAGTTCTCATGTGCATACAAAGACAAAATAATCCACACACTCATTAGTTGATGAGACCCATTGTTTCTAACATAGAGAAACACACACACACTCACATATCTTTGGTTATCTGAGAAACACAATTCTGCATCATTTAACCATAACATTCTGGAGGAAATGTTTTTACACTTTTATTCCTCTTCACCCTATTAAAACTTGAGGACAAGTTAAAAGTGTATTTTAGGACGTATAAAACTCTTAAACTCTTTATTTGCAGTTTATTTGAAAGGACTATGTGATAAGACTGTGGTACCGCACCAAGTGAGATTGTCGTTAAAACTCCCGAGGTGGTACAACGGTGTGAAAACTGCTCTTAAAACACAGTGGTATTAAGATAGGTGATAAATTTGACAAGTCGAACAGGGCCTTTCATGATTAATGTTGTATTATTTATGGCCTCTCACTTGAGCTGCCTCTAAAATATTGGTCCTCGTGGAATACTGCACTTAATAAAAAGTGAGCAGAGGAGGCGGCGAGGACGACATATTTGTATTATACAGAGCTTTCCATGACACAATGAGGCACTGCTTTCATATAAGGACAGAAGATAGTTTAAAGACTGGATTACCTGCGTTCTTTCTGGGATGGCAGATTTTCAGTGTAGATCACATATTAGAGAATGGGAGTGCATTTAAACTGTCAGTTCGCCTACCTCCTTATACTGGCACTTATTTTATCTTATATTTGTTCTGTAATACAGCTAATATTAATGTATAGAGCCTTATCGTAAGTGTTACTGTGCAAACTGACTCAGTATGCTTTCTTTACTTTGAATTAAATTTAATATTGAATTAAATTTGGTATACTATGGTAAACACATTGAAAGGGCATTGTACTGTGCAGGTATGGAAATCTGGTCAGCAAAGACAGTACTATTTCATTCTGTTTCACTATACACCCTCCAATCTCGCACAAGTCCAATATCTATTTGTTTCTTTTCTTCACTTTCTTTTTTTTCTTCAGATGAATTCACAGGAGTGGTGTCATGTCTGTTTCTCTTCACTAAGACCCCCAGCGTAGCATAGTCTCTTTTCTCCTAACACAGTGAGAAAACAACCTTTCCATAGACCCTCTTGTTCCTCCATTAAACCAATGATGGATGGCGGAACAGAAGTGGAGGAAAATATGTCTTTTAGATCAACAGCAATGTGGACAGTGTACTGATACAGGTAAGAAAGTGCTGAATAAATAATTGGATAACACTTTATTTTAGTGTCCTTGTTACACATAGTAATAACTACATATTATGCATACTTACATGCAACTAACCCTAAACCAAACCTTAATCCCACACCTAACCCTACAGTAAGTACATGTAGCTAATTAATATTACTCAGTACTTAAATTATAATTACACTGTAATAAGGACACCTTAAACTAAAGTGTAACCAATAACGGCCATCTTGGCCAGGACTTCCTGGAAGAAGAGATTTATTTTTTATCTCAATGGGACCTTCCTGGAAAAATAAAGGATAAATAAAAATAAAAATCTATCAATAGTTCTTACTCTGTCAATATATGTTTATACACTCTTAATGCTATCTTTATCATTTTGTCCTTTAGTGATCAAGTGGTCTAATAAGCTTCAGTTAGGCTTTTTGCTTTTCCTAATGCAACACCCTGTTCACTCAACACAGTACATATTGCGTAAACACACACATGGTCTGGCCAGAGACAGTGTTTACAGTAATGGCTAAAACATACCTAATAGGAACATGCACATCTTGTCAACGAATGGTGTATTTTCATAGCTACATTATACTGTACACCTGCTCAGCCTAAACCGAGCCACAGCAGAAAACACATTTATTCTCAAGTGTGTATACATGTAGTTGTGTTGCTTATAGGCAGATAAATTACAAGCACTACTCTTTAACAAATGATCCCAGGGACAATTTGTATAATTTCTGAGCCACACATACCTTGTGCATGTGTGGCTCAGATACAAGCCCTCACTGAACTTGTATCTGACTGTGAATGTGTGTGTCTGCGTGCAGGTGTAAATTGTTGTGAAATATCCCTGCATTGCTGGGGCTGTTAAATTATTCAGGGCAACAGTGCACATTGGTTGAGGGAGTGTGGGCCGAGGCTGGATGTTATGGGTGTGTGTGTCTTTGTGTGTTTGTGGGAGTGTTTGTTTGCGTGGGTGGTAGTCAACTTCAAGAGACAGATGTGTGAAGGTGTGAGTAAGGGAGTGTGCATGTGTGAATGCAAGGGTGTGTATACAATGTGCTAGTGTCATGATAGTGATGAACAGTTTATGCCCCTCAAAAATGTCATTATGGTGGACTCACTCATGGGAAAGTGTTGTGAAATCAACTTAGTTTCATAGTAACTAGGCAACCAAGATAGACTAGATCAATGTTCGTGTGAGTATGTGTGCTGGAGAGAAGCTTTCTTTCTTTCTCTTTCTTTCCTTCTTCCTCCCTTAGACTGATACACTGATTCTAGTGATTTATTTCTATGTAGTGACTGAAACAGATCAGACATGGAATTATTTGTTATATTTAATAAATAATCCCCAATAATTCAACAATTTAACAAGAAAACTGTGTTGGAGTTATATGGAACTACCCCCAAACTGCAAGTAACAACCAGATGCAGAACCAGGCACTGGTTACCATAGCAGCAAAGACACAACAGCAAGATAAGACTGTTTTATGATCCAAAGGAATTTTAGGGGGCTTTCACACTGGCAGTTTAGTTTGAAACGAGGCACGGTTCACATGAAAAATTGCTAATATGAAAGCTGTCATGAAAACCCGAGAGGCGAAGGAGGTGATCTGAGGGGGCTTTCACACTGGGCTCATTTGCTGCGGTCTGAGCCCGGGCGCAATTGTTCCCGGTGCCCCCCGCAGCATTGGTCTGGTTTCACACTCAAATTGATTCTATCGAACCCTGGTGCGTGGCACAGTTCGAGTGCAACCGAATTCAGTCCACCTCCTTCAGGTATTCTCAGGTTCGGTACCCCAGTGCACACCTGGGTTCACATGACAGCTTTCACATTAGCGATTTTTCATGCGAACTGTGCCCCGTTTCGAACTAAACTGCCAGTGTGAAAGCCCCCTGAGTTCGGTTGCACTCAAACTGTGCCGCAGTTCGCATGAATATGAAAGCAACACGGACTCGGGTGCCGTCTCCTCAAAATAGGCTGCTTGCAAATAGCAGAAAACCATCTACATGCGGCGCACATACAGTAAACACACGTGTCGTTTACACTGCTGCACATAATAGCACCACATTAATAAAAAACACAATTTATTGACCCGCGTTCTGTTTTCTGTCATGCGCCTTGCACATCTGTGATGACGTAAGATGAACGCAAATGCACCAGGGTTTGATAGAAGCAATTTGAGCCCGGTTTGAAAGCCTCCTTAGAGAGAGTTTTACTTTTGCTTCATTCACTTTAAAACACACAAATAGACCCTTTTAAAGGTGCCATAGAATTGAAAATTGAATTTACCTCAGCATAGTTAAATAACAAGAGTTCAGTACATGGAAATGACATACAGTGAGTCTCAAACTCCATTGTTTCCTCCTTCTTATATAAATCTCATTTGTTTAAAAGACCTCTGGAAAACAGGCGAATCTCAACATAACACCGACTGTTACGTAACAGTCAGGATCATTAATATGTACGACCCCAATATTTGCATATGCCAGCCCATGATCAAGGCATTACACAAGGGCAGCCAGTATTAACATCTGGATGTGCACAGCTGAATCATCAGACTAGGTAACGTTAAGCAAGCAAGGACAACAGCGAAAAATGGCAGATGGAGCAATAATAACTGACATGATTCATGATATCATGATATTTCTAGTGATATTTGTAAATTGTCTTTCTAAATGTTTCGTTAGCATGTTGCTAATGTACTGTTAAATGTGGTTAAAGTTACCATCGTTTCTTACTGTATTCACAGAGACAAGACTGTCGTTATTTTCATTTTTTAAACACTTGCAGTCTGTATAATTCATAAACATAACTTCATTCTTTATAAATCTCTCCAACAGTGTGTAATGTTAGCTTTAGCCACGGAGCACTATCAAACTCATTCAGAATCAAATGTAAACATCCAAATAAATACTGTACTTACGCGATTAGACATGCTGCATGACGAACACTTTGTAAAGATCCATTTTGAGGGTTATATTAGCTGTGTGAACTTTGTTTATGCAGTGATAGAATCGAGAGCTCGGGAGGGGGCGGAGAGTGCGCGATTTAAAGGGGCCGCAGTATGAATCGGCGCATTTCTAATTATGCCTCAAAATAGGCATTTAAAAAATTAATTTAAAAAAAATATATGGGTTATTTTGAGTTGCAACTTCACAGACACTTTCAGGGGACACTTTAGACTTATATTACATCTTGTAAAAAAACGTTCGATGGCACCTTTAATCTTATACATTCTATATATAAATACTTGTGTAATGTGTAAACATGCATCCAATTTTCCATTCTCATGATTTTCCTTTTACAGTATATCGTTTTGTGTATGTTTTATTTGGATTTCCTCTATGTTCATTTACATAATAGTTTATTAATTCTGGTATGTATTAGTATTATTTGAATCTTAAAATTTCTTCTCTTAGCACCCAATCCAATTTCATATGCAAAACACCCTGCTAAAAGACAAAGGATCATAAAATTTCCCTCCGAAAGTAAAACTCCTTATTGGCTAACTCTCCTTCATACTTTGAAAGATCACCGATCACAAGATCATAGTCTGATTTTCAGAAATTCTGACATGAAAAGTGTAAGTAAAAAAGTGATGGAGCTGTAGGCGTCTGATGCTGCATTAACAGAGCATATCTCTCAGAGATGATGAGAGACAAATTTCAACATAATATGCTGATAACAGTATATAACTTAAATTCTTAATTTATTCCATTATTTCTCTATGCCCGTACATACAGTATAGTAAAACAAATGAAAAGAATAGTATTAAACAGGTTGTCAGCGCTTGAAGTAAAGCTGCTCTTAATTTCCATTGATGACTGCAGTGTTAGGAAATATTATAGACTGTTAATAATTTGAATTATAGAAAATTCATTTTACAAAAACATTTTCAAAGAGGAGTAAATAGCCTAATCTTTTATTATCCTCACAGCACGTTCATTAGGCTATACTGTGATGCGCTATGAAATTATTGCGGGGCAAATTTATTATAATATTAATT
Source organism: Megalobrama amblycephala (assembly GCF_018812025.1). Lineage (NCBI taxonomy): Eukaryota > Metazoa > Chordata > Actinopteri > Cypriniformes > Xenocyprididae > Megalobrama > Megalobrama amblycephala. The sequence continues at coordinate 34,526,887 of NC_063046.1, forward strand.
TAATAATAAATGTAACCTAATAGTAATAATAGTAGACAAGAAGAATGTAACAGGCCTACATTAATTGGAAATGCCAAATCCTCTTACAGTTACTTTTTGCAAAACTTCGGCTTATTGTGTCAAAACTTTACACACAAACACATAAGACACAACACTAGGAAATAAACTATTCACATCTATGTCGAATTGAAACTCTGCTATCAAAACCTAACAATCCTTTGTCAAAATGTCACTCTGATGACAAAATTATACACACTTGCATCATATGAATACACTTTCAGATTAGCAGCAACACACTAGTGTACTTTATATAAAACAGTACAGTCTTCACTGTTTTTATTCAATTCATCAGTTAGCATTCTGTGAAGCTCAAAGCAACACTTACAGTTTTTGTTCTTTTTTCCAACAAAGGTTTTCACAACAACCAATAATGAAAGTACTGAAAGGTTACAAATGACATCAACTCAATACTGCACATCACAGAACTATACTTTACAGTACAGTATACAGTAAATGCAGTAACGCAAAAATAAAACAAAATACACTACTGTAAATACAGAAAAACAGGCCAATGGTGCGTTGGTGGGATTATAGATCCTGCCGTCTGTTTGGGTCTGGCCACATGATCCACCACCATTGCTATAATACCATCTGAAATATTGTTCTGTGCATAGCCTCTTTGACCATGTCCTACTCCTCTCTCTCTTTGCTTTCCTTTTCCTCTACCTTTTGCTTTCCCTGCCTCCATGCTTGCAAAGCTTGCAATGGTTCAACTGAGGCCTATTTGTGGTTGGCTGATTGATGATCAGTTTTGTAAGTAAGTGTTTTTAGGTGTGTGTCTAAGTGTTTTCAATCACCCAATGTGTTTTGTATTTTGAATAGATGTTTTCCCAATGGTACCCATGAGATTATATTTATGAATAAAGTGTCTTATGTATGAAATAGTGTGTAGTGTGCAGGAGCAAGTGTGTTTCAGAATTGCAAATGAAGTGCAAAGCAGCACTTTTGTTTAAGGTATGGTTACACTGTGTTTAGTAACAAAAGCTTCAAGTTTTGTAACTTTGGTCTAAGCATGTGTCTATAGTATTCAAGCAATAGGCAAAAACTGTAATATTGCCAATATTTGATGGTTTTGACAATATCTCTGGCTATTGTCGATACATGATCATCGTCTATTGACGCAACCCAGCACGGGGGGGGGGTCGTTATCGCGGGGACCCCTCAACACGTGGGCCCCCCCTGCAGTGCGTGCACCGCATCTGCCATGCCACTGGCTGTGGTCTTGTCTTTCCAATCATGAAAGACCTTCTGAATCAACCTGGTTTCCTCTCTCTCATCAATAAAACTTCAGTAAATATCAACTAAAACTTTAACAAGTTGCATCAGGCGAGACGTGCAAGTAGACTTTGCCTTATTATTTGATACATTAAGTAACACCTACCTCTTTTCACAAAGGTATTTCAGAACGAAGAAACTGATGTTTCCTTCAGGCTGTTGATCTGCTGAATATCAAATACTGCCATATTTCCAGCTTTTATTCTTTACACTGCTTCAGCTTTAACTCTCTTCCCATAACAAACTGTGTGTCAGTGTGTGTGTGTGTGTGTGTGTGTGTGTGTGTGTGTGTGTGTGTGTGTGTGTGTGTGTGTGTGAATTAAGCGCCCTTCGCACTACAATTCATATACAAGTATGAAATTCGGTAGACATATGTAACAGCCCAATACCTACAAAAAAAGTCCCTGGGTGCAAAATCTGAAAACCCAACAGGAAGTGAGATCTTTTGAATTTTCTCTGCAAAATTGTTGCAGTTTTTGCCATTTCCACACGTTCTCTCTTTAACGAACTCCTCCTAGAGCTTTAATCAGATAAACATCATATTTGGTCAGTCTAATCTAAAGGCCTTTGGGACATTAAATTGCAAAGATCTAGAGTTTTCGCTGAAGGGCGTGTCTGTGGCAGCCTGACAAAGTCTGATGTTTCACCATGAAAGAAGAAGTTGTTGTAAGTCAGGCATACAATGTCCGATCTGCCCCAAACTCCACATGTGTGATAAGAGTCCTGGCCTAAGGACATCTATATCCCAATATTCAGTCAGTAATAGTGCCACCTGCTGGCAACAGGAAATTACATGCTTTACACTGTAATTCACTTGCAAAAAAAAAAACATTTCAATATGCCATGAAGTACCAAACATGCAAGAAACACGTTGAGTCATGCAACACTTGGCTAAGTGCTAAAGTATGCGATTGAAGCCACAAAACAGGAAGTTGTTGTAACTCAGGCATACAATGTCCGATCTGCTCCAAACTTCACATTTGATAATAGTCCTGGCCTAAAGACATCTACATGGCACTATTCAGTTACAGTCAAAGCGCCACCTGTTGGCAGCAGGAAGTGCGGCACGTCAAAACGACCCACTATTCACTGTTTTCCTAAGGCCCCGGGTGCGAGGGCCCTTTCATCGCTGCTTGCAGCTTTAATTAGGTGTGAGGACCCTATTGGAATTGCTCAGCCAATTATTCTTCTTCTCCAAAATGAATCGCATTTTTGAGGGCCTAAACGTTCTCAAAAACTCATGAAACTTTGCACACGCGTCAGAAGTTGTGAAAATTTACATCTGATATGGGTTTCAGAATTAGGTGTGGCAAAATGGCTCGATAGCGCCACCTACAAAATTTCAATTAAGCGCCCTTCGTGCTACGTTTCACGTACAGTTATGAAATTCGGTAGACAGATGTAACAGCCCAATACCTACAAAAAAGCCCCTGGGTGCAAAGTTTGTAAACCCAACAGGAAATGAGATATTTTGAATTTTCTCTACAAAATTTTGGCAGTTTTTGCCATTTCCACATGAAACGTTTGAGACGTTAAATTGCGAAGATCTAGAGTTTTCGCTGAAGGGCGTGTTCGTGGCGGCCTGGCAAAGTTCAATGTTTCGCCATGAAACAGGAAGTTGTTGTAACTCGGGCATACAATGTCTGATCTGCCCCAAACTTCACATGTTTTATTAGAGTCCTGGCCTGAAGACATCTATATGACAATATTCAGTTACAGTCATAGTGCCACCTGGGGGCAACAGGAAATGACATGTTTTACACTGTGATTAACTCCTCCTAGAGATTTAATCAGATCAATGTTATTTTTGGTCAGTCTAATCTAAAGGCCTTTGTGACATTAAATTGCGAAGATCTAGAGTTTTCACTGAAGGGCGTGTCCATGGTGGCATGACAAAGTCTGATGTTTCACCATGAAAAAGGAAGTTGTTGTAACTCAGACAAACAATGTCCGATCTGCCCCAAACTTCACATGTTTTATTAGAGTCCTGGCCTGAGGACATCTTCATAACAATATTCAGTTACAATCATAGCGCCACCTGCAGGCAACAGGAAATGACATGTTTTACACTGTGATTAACTTCTCATAGAGATTTAACCAGATACACATCAAATGTTATCATATGCCACAAAGTACCAAACATACTAGAAACACGTTAAATCATGCAACACTTGGCTAAGTGCTAATGTATGTGATTAACGCCATGAAACAGTTGTAACTCAGGCAAATGTTGTCCGATCTTCTCCAAACTTCACGTGTTTGATAACAGTCCTGGCCTGAACACATCTATAATCGCAATATTTGGTTATGGTCAAAGCGCCACCTGTTGGCAGCAGGAAGTGTGGCATTTCGAAATGACTTTGGCATAATTCTCCTGTATTCATTCGTTTACATGCATGTCGACCACTGTTCACTGTTTTCCTAAGGCCAACGGCCGGCGGTGAGCCCGGGTGCGAGGGCCCTTTCATCGCTGCTTGCAGCTTTAATTATAATTGTTCTTCAAGGACATCAAATGTTGACAGTGGTCATAAGAGGTCTGAGACATACACACATATGATGTCAAGGAACAGCGATATTTTTTAAATATATCTCCGATTGTGTTACTCGGAATGTTCATGTTTCATTTTTGGCTGAAATATCTGAAATAAAGTTCCTCAATGAATCTGTGTTCTTGAATTAATCCTTTGTTTGATTGATTGATTCAATGACTTACTCATAAAAACAATCACTCCTAAATGAAAGAGTTTTTTACAGAATCTGTTGAGTGAATGATTTAATGACTCGTTCATAAAGATGTAACCTTAAGAAAGAGTCAATGAAAAATCCCCACCACTAATACACAGACTGTCAGTCTGTTTGGAATGTGTGAAAAGAATCAAATTTGAGGACATGAACTAACTGTTGTGCAACTGAATCCTAAAGTTTACCTAGAGCAGAAGTGGACCATGTGGTTATAATGGAATCTTCACCATCTTTTATTGTCTGTCAGTGGGTTTTCTCTTGAGACTAATCTGGGATTCATTCTGGAGCAGATAAGGCTTTGATTTGTCTAAGGAGTTGGTCCACGATCAGTGTAACAGCGCAGAACGTTTCTGGTGAACTGATCTTGTGATAATAGCCAGTTGGGAAAATGTAAGTAAAATCTCTGAGTTGAACAGATTGCATCTCTTATACTTGTCATCGGTTGTCTCCCATACTGTGCAAGGACCCCCTTAAGAAACAGTAGGAGTGGGAGGCTTCTAGTTTTGACACTAGAACTGACACTAAATGACATCAGAGAGGTCATCTGATGTGTTTGTATGTGTCAGAAATAAGTCAGAGAGGGCTCTACTGTACAAGACAAGATCCCAATGACCTGAGTGTGTGCGTGTGCATGCATCCTACACCCAAGTGGTGTTTGATTATCCCAGCTCAAGGTGCACGTAGGGTAAATTATGCAAACAAGGCAGAACATCTGTTTTTCTTATGCATTATGTATGTGACACATGATGAACCTGAGAAGGCGCTCTACTCTTAAGTAGTTTATCTGAAACCTTTCTATATGACCTTTCTGCTTATACCTGCCAAGATGACGCACCACCTTATGTTTACTGCTGAGCTACAAGATATTACTTACCATACAACACACTGTCATTTAGCAATATTGGCAGAAATATTCTACTGCTTTTCTCGGAATTATGCCAGATTGGAGAATAATGATGGGGGTAAAGTAATGTGCTGAGCCTGGTACTAAATACAATTTTCTTCATAATAATTACTAATATATGCAACTTTAATACACAATATAAGAATATTTAAGCAAAATTTTATTATAGGTAGATAATAAATTATTAAAAATTAAAAATGATTATAAGTAGCGGAAGGACTGTACGAGTGTCTTTTTGACTTCAGTGCTCTGCATTAATTTTTCTGATGCATAGCAGATAATGATTTATGTTTTACTTGGGACGTTTGGTATCCTAATTGACCTAATGAGATGATTTTTCACTTAAACTTAATGGAGAAAAGTTCTCGTGCTCATTAAATCATTATGATCCTCAGTCTTTCTTCAGAAACAAATAACTTGATGTTATTTTTAGCCATACTTTGGTGAGAAAAGTGTCTATCTGTTATCCGTATGCTGTTATTAATTCATTTCTTGACAGGAAGCATTAGCGTGCTCCCCTGTCACTGTGAAACCATCTGTTAATCAGCACTTTTGTGACTGGCGGCATATGCCTGGAATCAAAGCCTATGCATGAGCACCGGCATCTCAAAGGTTTACAGTATCAATGGAATACAATAGATATAGTTGAAATACATAATGACACATGAAGATCAATAGAGGAAGAATGAGGAAGAATATATTTGAGTGGTAATAACAGTAAAATATATTTATTTTTATTATTTTATTTATTTTTTTAAAGAAATACACTACTGCTCAAAAGTTTGGGATTTTTTTTTTTTTTTTTTTGAAAGTGCACTCTTATGGTCAACAAGGCCTCGTCTATCAAAAATACAGTAAAAACAGTAATATTGTGAAAAGTTACAATTTAAAATAACTGTTTTCTATTTTAGTATTCCAAAAAAAATAAAAAATATGAGAATGACCATGGCACTCTTTCAAAACAAAAAAGCCTTTATTATCAGATGGCTACTTAATTTTTTTTTTTTTTTTTTGATGGACTATTATAAACCCTAGATCACAGGGCACCTTGACTGGATACTTCTCTCTAAGAGGCGCTTTCTTCTATTGAACTTTCTGTTTCAGTATACTCTCAAATGTAATTTATTCCTGTGATGGCAAAGCTACATTTTCAGCATCATTACTCCAGTCTTCATTGTCACACAATCCTACAGAAATCATTCTAATATGCTGATTTACTGCTCAAGAAACATTTTTTTTTTTTTTTTATTATTATTAATTTTGAGAACTGTGGTTACAATTATTCATGAGATCATACAATGCATTATAAGGTGCATTACAAGTAGAGACCAATCGGTACTGAAATTTTAAGAATGTGACGCTCTAAAAACTGTTGAGCGGAACACCTCTGATTGGCCATTGTGTTCATGTGCGCATCGTATATGTCTGTGATTGGCTACAATGATCAACACACAATTTGAAAGCACACGGAAGTGTTTGAATTTGAAAGCGGTTTGAAAGCGGGGTCCGCGATAGATGCCTGCTTTTAAACGCTCCTGTGTGTATCTGTGTAAGCGCTCGGTGAAAAGCGTCATTGATGACTATTTATAATGTTTTTGAAGCACTGATCATTGAAGCCAATCACAGACATATCTGATGAGCACGTGAACACAATGGCCAATCAGAATCTGCTCAACAGCACTCAAAGCGTTTTTAAAATTTCAGTAGCGACTTGATACCAACATCAGTACTTTTGACAACTCTAATTACAAGGTATAATTATAACCGTCTCATGTTTTTTAACACAAAACTAGTTACACAACTTAATTAAGGGGGATTCAGTTTGCCTAACAACAGATTAAGAAGGAAAAGATGCTCACCAAATGAATCAACTATTCTTTTATACAACCATGAAAACAAAAATAATTATCACCACACAAAAAGAAAATACAAGAAAAAGATTTTAAAAACAATGTAATGGATAGGTGCATAGCAGAAATTGAGCATTAGGTTGCACAGTTCAATAATGTGAAAATGGATGTGTGTGTGAGAGTCTTATCTGAGGGTATAAAGTTCATCAAACAATGTCCTAAGTTGAAGTTGCCCCTTAGCCAATGAATAATCCAACTGTTGACGATGAATTCGCTCCAACCAATAATTGCTCTCAAGCTCCAGACTCTTCCAAATCAGGTACAACCATACATCCATCTGGGCTTTAAATCCATATTTAGCTCTCAACATGCAGTGTTAAAATCACAGATAAAGGGTCATTCTAAAATACAAATAAACTGTATCAGCCTTTTAGCATCAAACCCAACACAGCTTAGATACAATTGCTCAACATATATCAACAAACAAGTTTAATAACATCTTGGCAACAAACATCATCAACAGGCAAGTTTAAATAACAGGAAAGAAAACAAATCCTTACTTTAAGTTGAGCTTGAAATTGAACATTTCTCAACCAGGACATAGCACAAATGCAGTAAAGCATTATGCCCTGTCCAAATACCCACACTTGCGGTCTTGGCCACTTGAAAGCGTGTGCACGTGACAGGAAGTAAGTGCGCAAGACTGTCCCATGTCTTAAAAATGCCCAAGTGCAGTGCCCTTAATGCATACTAAACCCAGTTTCTGAGCGGTATTCGAGGCTAAGCATATCCCATCATGCATTATATTTGGAAACATGCCTTAAAATCGCGAGATGTCAAGGAAAACATATGACTGTAAGTTAAATTAATTATATAATACGTATAATTTGGTAGTAAAATATAAATTGTTGCACATTTTATTGATGCAAAGATGAGTAGGCTATGTGTATTTTGTACATCATTTATAACTGCTTTTTATCACTCAAAGAAGCACCACAATTTTAAAATTGTGTCTTCTGTTAGTTACATAGCGACCACTGAACAGACATTTAGAAGTGTATTTTAAAATGCAGAGTACTGAAAATAATAATTAAAAAAAGAAAAGCTGTAAATGCTTGCATTTTTTGCAAGATTATATGTGTGTCCCATCGGGCAATCAAAAGTTCTACACACACTTGCAGTCTTCACGCCTTCTTGAACATTTGAGCCAAATACAGGAAATACATCATGTAAGTAGACAAGTGGTCAAGTGCAAAGACCGCAAATGTGGGTATTTGGACAAGGCGATGGCCCTGTCCCAAATGTCACCCTAAACCCTCACGGTCTTCCTCTGAGTCCACACTTTCACAACGTAATGCCGCTTTGACTGCCAGGAAGAAGTCCTCTGCGTAGCTCACAGACTTGCGGGCTCAGCAGAAGTGGGCCTCAAGGGCGCATAGCAGCCGCAAAGGGGGCACTCATGAGCACCCTTGTTTAAAGGGATCGTTCACCCAAAAATGAACATTTGATGTTTATCTGCTTACCCCCAGCACATCCAAGATGTAGGTGACTTTGTTTCTTCAGTAGAACACAAATGATGATTTTTAACTCCAACCGTTGCCGTCTGTCAGCCAAATAATGCAAGTCAGTGGGAACTTCTACTATATGAGTAAATAAAACTTGCATAGACAAATCCAAATTAAACCCTGTGGCTCGTGACGGCACATTGATGTCCTAAGACACGAAACGATCGGTTTGTGCGAGAAACCGAACAGAATTTATATCATTTTTACCTCTAATACACTACTATATCCAATTGCGTTCGGCATTCGCTTAGTGAGGTCTGATCGTGTGCCATTTGGGACAGGGCCTATGCTTTCTACTGCTGCTGTTCTGCCAACATTCTCTACTGCCCCACCTTTACTTCAGGAGCTCATTTAGACACCATAGCGCCCCTAGCGGTTAGGACGAAAACTACAGATAAAAGTCTTAGTAACAGACTTGTCTGTTACAGGGTTAATGCATTAAAAGTACTTTTATAATGTATTACATATATATATAAGGCTTTAAGTAGTTAAGTGTTACCAATGTCTTTATTGTCACTTTTTATAAACTGAACAGAAAAAAAAAAAAAAATCTTACTCACCCCAAACTTTGATAGTGTATTTGTTCAATAAAACTGTTGTGAAATAAAACACATTTGTGATTATTATATTTTATGTGCATAATTACTTTATTCATGTGTTTGTAAACATCTCAATGCTAATAAACAATAGGACTGCAATGTTTATGCCCACCATTTTATTGTAGGGAGAAACAAAAGTCAGAGGAAAGATCATTTCAAATATTACACTGACCACACTGGCTAGGTGAGCAAGGACAGACAGTGGGTATGGCATCAGACCTTAGAAATAAATTTTATTGTAAATACATTTCAAATACTAAAAAGGGAAAGAGTGTCCAATAGAGTGTCCTTAGTCCCACATGGCCATAGTGGCAGTAACAGCATAACATCTCAGACCAATAGGGGGAATGCAAAGACCCCACCCCTTATCTAACCTGAACCCCTTTTCCATTTCCCATGACCCCTATGCATTCCCAAGGACCCAGTATTTTCTGTTTATTATTTACTTTTAAACACTCCTCTACGGCCATTCACCACACCCACTATTTCTGTCCTCCTCTACCCCAACACAAAACTCTAAGTTTGGACAGTTTGGCAGGAGTTGATATGCTGCCAGAATTCTTTTCTAAAAATCAATAGCAAAAATGCAAATTAATAATTTCTTCTCTCCCTGGGCAGCAAAGAAATGAATACATATTTATGTCAGAAGGATATGTAATTTGATCTACAAAGTTAACTATATTGCATTGTGGAGGTCACATCACAGTGGGACTGAGTGTTAGACTGGGGCACACGAATCATATTGTTATGAAGCCTGTAGGGAGATAAAGGCAGTAGCCTTGAAGAAAAGAACAAAAAAAGAGAAACCAAATTGCACTGATTTATAGAGTTATAGCCTGAAATTGTGGCTTTTCCCAGAGTATAATGGCATAATATATGAAAAGGGCAATGAATTAAGGCTAGTGGCATATTATGAAAGTACATTTAGTTTAAATCACTATGCATGTATAATATACCTTACAGCTCACAATGTAAACCGAAGTTAGCGGGAATTAGTTCTAGCAAGCTAGCTCGAGAAACAGACTGCAATATGCATGAGTACGTCTAGAGTAATAAATAGGCTACACCTTTTTTATTGGAGGGTTTTTTAATATCACCAATGGAGTGTCATTTCCACACATAATGTTTGCTTGCATAATTTGAAAAGCTAGCCAGCTCTTGATAATGAGAGACTGTTCCATAATCAAAGCCCTCAAACCAGAGAGATGAAAGGAGAGAGGCTGCAAAGCCTGTCTGACATGTGTACCAAGCCCTTTCCTTCACTCTCCTTTATTTCTCTTCTTTTCCAAGAGACAGAGAAAAGGAAGGGAAGATAGTACAAAAGAAAAAGAGAGAAGACAGAGAAACACTGAGAGGAACGAGCACAAAGCAAAACCATCATGCTGTGAATTTTGTCACCTATTAAAGAAGAAGAAAAAAAAAATCTTCATCTCCTTGCTCTGCTTGGAGGGCTGAGGAGGGCCGATGCACTGCAATGATCAATGGGCCTCACTGTGGAGGATATCACAATGTCTCTAATTGAAACATTCCTTCAGGGCCTCCTGTGGGGGTCCTGTTCTGTGAAACCCCCCTCTAACGCATGCTCATCCTGACTCGGGACTTTTGTTCCAGGATGTGGTTGTTATGGAGGGAGTTGGCTGGCTTTCACAAGTCCTGTTAGTTTACTGAAGCATACTCGTATTACTCTAAACAAAGAAACAACAAATAATGCAGAACAGTTCAGTGCTTCACGTACTTTCAACTAGACAACCAGATCTCATGGAAAAACGTACTTGTGGGAACATTTTTGCAAAACGCAAAATACATACCAAAACATACATATCACTGTAGTTTCCAACAGAAATGAACACTAGAAGCAGTAAAACAGTAAGCACTTTTAATCATTTTCATACACAGTTATGATTACAGGGTCAGATTATGGATTAATAAAGACTTCTTTTCACATCTCCTTACACAATATTAAGTTATGATCTCAAAACATTTTTTTACCAAAGTGCATGATTTGTAAACAAATACATTTTGGACTTTGCATCGCTTAGCCAGCTCCATATGCTTCGCTTTTCTGATGTAACAAGCTTGCTCGGTAGCTCAGCTGGTACAGAATTGTACTTAGGATGCGGAAGCCTTGGGTACGAATCCTGTAAAACATGACTCAAGATAAAAAAGCTCAAAGATGAGAGATCAAAAACAAGCTAAAACTGCATGCTTACGATTGCGTTTTTATGTCACATATTTACGTTCATCTGTTTTGGAAAAAAACTGAACGTGCTTTTAGTGCCACTCAGTGGACATTTCACATTAGGACGGGCTCGAAATGTACATAGCACTACGTATTTTTGTTTTGCAAAAATGTTCCCACAGGTATGTTTTTCTAATGAGCCTGGGCTGCAAATAGAAATGTCCAAGGGCCCCAAAAGGTATTTGGACACTTTTGAACACCTAAAGGAATGTTCATACCAGAACAAATGTTCGGTGTGAAAATTTGGTGTGGTAAACATTTTACGGTTTACGTTCAGCACTTCCAGGTTCTATGTCAGAACTCTGACTCATTATTGACCGGCTCCTGCATCAGCAGCATGCGTCGTGCTGCTCACGTGAACAGCGTCAGCCAGTACTGAGCCGGCGTTCTGACGTAGAACCTGGAAGCGCTGAATGTAAACCGCTTCATAAAATTAAGGTTGAACCACTGTAGTCATGTGGACTATTTAATGATGTCTTTAGTACCTTTCTGGACCTTAAAAGTGGTGGTTAACTGCTCTCGAATTTCATCAAAAATATCTACATTTATGTTACGAAGATGAACAGTTCTTATGGGTGTGGAACTACATGAAGGTGAGTAATTAATGACAGAATTAGTGTAATTAATATGACAGAACAGAACTACTGTTACTATGTATGTTTAGAGCGAAAACAAACATTTTCATGCTATTAATGTAACAGATTTTTGTAACAGGTGTTGTAATCTCTTTTCCATCAGACTGAATAAAGCTGGCCATCCACAGCTTGGTGAACTGTAATGGAACTTGGCAAAGTGAAAATGTCTCTCTTTTCATAGCGAATAAAAATCTCTGAATGGCTGTTTGAAAACAATTATATACTGTTTGATTTCCATTTGGTTTAAAATTTTATTAAAGGT